>NC_142938.1:38971500-38976500 GCF_046866305.1 Octopus bimaculoides
GTGTGTGTACGTGCGTGCGTTATTGAGTCTGGAAGACCAGCGGAGCCTGTTTTGTATTGATCCTTTCTTCGTGCCAGGATCATTTTACAGATGATAATAAACTGGTACTCGGTCGTTGTTTTAATTTATCCATTCATTTATTCATCAGTAAATCGATTGGTTTGTCAAAGTTTTACATTACGCATCTATGGTGGCCATTTTAAATTCTTTTTCTCAACTTTCTTATTGTGTCTGGTATTTATATAATTTTTTGTATGCGTGTATTATAGTATTCCTGGAAGATGGTGCAGTGTTTGTTTACGAGGGATGTGTGTGTGAGCGATTACTTGTTTCTGTTTTCGTTTTGCAGTTGTATATGTATGTGTGTGCTTCTCTTTAGTCGTAGCGAAAAGAACAAAATGACAGTAGAAAAAACAACAAATATTTTTTTGTTGAAAGACTGTAACAAAACGATCAAGTGATAAAATGATTAACTAATTAAATGATTTTAAAAAAACCCAACAATAATGGTTTCAAATTTTCGCACAAGTTACTTGTTTTATCGACTCCGAAAGGACAAATGGCAAAGTTGACCTAGGCAGAATTTGAACAGAAAACGTAAAGGCGAACGAAATGCTGCTAAGCATTTTGTCCGGTGTGCTAACGATTCTGTCACTTCGCCGCCCTAACGACAACAACAACAACAACAACAACAACAACAACGATGACGACGACGACGATATTGATAATGATCATGATGCCGATAATGGCGATGAAAATAATGACAAAATTAATGGAATAATAATTATAAGAATGGTAATATGGTTGGTACGGAGTTGAAATTGTGGAACGAACAGAAGATGGGTTAAAAAAGTTGGGAAGCAAGAAAGATCCTCACGATGCATGGAGTCCATCGTATACGTGAGAGACTGATCGCCTATACATGAACAGATGAAATGATGGATGGGGACTGATAAAAGTGGAAGACTTCGTGCATATCGAACTGGGGAAGTTACTGAGGTAGCTAACTACGGTGAGGAAACCTCGTTAGTGGCAGTTAGAGACGAGGGCAAATTGGAAGCAGGAAAAAAGAAAAGGACAAAACAAGATTACAAGAAGGATATGAAGAAGCACTATTCAACAAGGAACTACACAATCAATTCTATGTAGCCACAACTGAAGTTGCTGGAGGACACAGGTGGGACTGCTTGAAGAAAGGAGCACTTAAAAAGGGGAGTGAGAGCACAATACTTGCCGCGCAAGATCACGCTTTGGCCACAAATTGGATGGTCAACCTTAGGAATGAGCATGTATCTTCATTGTGGCAAATCTGTAATAGGGTTTCTTACCACATCGTCATGCCTCCGTTTATTCATGCATATATATATATATATATATATATATATATATATATATATATATATATATATATACTTTTCTCCTTTTACTTATTTCAGTCATTAGATTGCGGCCAGGGTGAGCCACGCCTTGAAGAATTTTGGTCGAATGAATCAATCCACACAAGTGCACGTAGACACACACACACACACACACACACACACACACACACACACACACATATATATATTATATATATATATATATATATATATATATATATATATATATATATATATATATATATATATATGTATGTATGTATGTATGTATGTATGTATGTATGTATGTATGTATATATACGACGGACTTCTTTCAGTTTCCGTTTACCAAATCCATTCACAAGACTTTGGTCAGTCCGAGGCTCTATTAAACGATACTCGCCCAAGCTACCATGCAGTGGCCCCTTGGGAAAGTGTCTTCTACAATAGTGTCTTCTTCTAAACCCAGTACCACGTGATTGGGAAGCAATCTTCTTACCACACAACCACGCATGCGCCTATAATATATATATATGTGTGTGTGTGTGTGTGTGTGTGTGTGTGTGTATTGATAGATAGACAGATAGATAGATACATACATACATACTAGTAGTAGTAGTAGTAGTAGTAGTAGTAGTAGTAGTAGTAGTAGTAGTTATGGCAATAGCATTCTAACTTTTTCCGCTCATCAAAACGTTGACAAATTGAGTGGAAGAATTTTTCTAGACCCTAAAAATAGTTGTTGATTCATCAGAAAATAGAAGACCAGAATTACAGCAGATCATCTTGGTTGGATGGTTTGAATATTTTTATCACACACCCCATCCTCCATCCTTCGTATTCCTAAGTTACGTTTCGAGCATTGTGAGGAAACCATAAAATTTGAAAGATTTGAAAGCAAAAAACAATCCAGTAAGTAAAACAGAGACCGATCTTCATTTTTTTTTTTTTTTAAATTGAAACATTTTTTTTTTTTTCGCAAAAATGAAAGGGATGCGTCAAAGTTGAGGAAAAGGACTAAACATGCACGTTAACTGGTTTGTTTGACAGCTCAAAATACGATGGCAATAAAGATAATGATAGCAGCACTCAAACATAGCTGCCTATCATGCAGTAGAGAAATTGACAGCAAGAATCGCTCTGTTTCCGAGGCGAGGGTAAATGCAATTGAGATGTTTATTTTTTGCCATATATAAAACCTTCTTCACGTATGTCTTTCTTTCTTTAGCAGAGAGATTTGAATAGAGAGTAAAGAAAAAAGACGATAATAGCGTATGTTGTATTATCCTATATCTTGGCGACAGAATTTGCACAAATTTCAAATTTTGTGATAAATCACGTCTGTGTGTGTGTCTTTATGTGTATATAGGAGGGTATGGCCAAATAGTTAAAAAGTTTTCTTCTAAAACACAAGGTTCTGGATTCGATACCAATTCGTGGTATCTTACACAGGACAATTTTCAATAATTTCGGGCTGACCCACGCATTGTAAATGAAATGGGGTATAAAGAAACTATGTAAAAGTCTGTCTTGTAGATTACACCTGTAATCCCAAAATATACGGCCTTGCCACATAAAGAATGTCATCCTCATCCTGTTTGAAAACAGATTATTCAGTCAATAGGACGACTGAATACTCATCAGTGTATATATATATATACATACGCGAACGGATTTTTCTGACGAAGATGTATGCTCGAAACGTCAAAATCTCTTTCTTTTTACCGAGCGTCAAACTCGTGCATTCCATGTGCGCGTCCTCTTGTTACTTCGTTATTGAGATTTTTAATGTTTGATTATTCAATCCGACTCTGTGTGTGTGTGTGTGTGTGTGTGTGTGTGTGTGTGTGTGTGTGTGTGTGTGTGTGTGTGTGTATGTGTGTGTGTACATATATATATATATATATATATATATATATATATATATATATATAATTATGTGATAAGGCTAATACTTGATCAGCTAAGCAGAATCAGAAACAAGTAGACTAATACTTGATCAGCTAAGAGAATAAAAATAATGTTACAACTGAAAAAACGAGTTTGTTCTCAGCTTGAAAAATGTCGAAATTAATGTTTCGACCAGGAAACCCTGGGTAGCTGTATTTAACGAGACTTGCAGCTTTTATTATAACATTATATATATATATTTCAAGTTTTGCCATTCAGCTTCTGTAAGTGAACAAATCTTCGCTTTCTCGTATTTTTATATAGGAAGACATGAATATACGAACCTGTTGAATTGTCGAAAATCGTATGAAACCTTTGAAATAAATTATATAAAGTTTTATAGTACTTTAGGTCTTTTTTTTATATGGTCTCGGTTATCAAATGATTGTTTCAGAATGTTTATAAAGCTGTTTTATTTCACATAATATTTCGTATAATACAGCAGTGTAAAGCTGACAATGTTAATTCTTGTTGTTTTTTGGTTTGGTGTGTGACATAACTTATCCAATATATATTGTAAGGTGTTTAGCACAGATTTTGATTCCATATACACTCAGCCAGGGAAATAAATTAGTTTTGAAAGGGAGTTCTAAAATGGATGTATGTCTTGGTTAAACCTGCTTTTGAGTCAACTTGTAGATAATTAAACGAGCGAATGATTGTGAGGAGAGGAAAACTTTGATATGGAATTGAGTAAAACTAACGGTAGGAAAAGATGGGATATAAAGTTGGGATGAAAGATTAGAGTGAACAGTAGCTCAATAAATTATTTCTTTAGTAAGAAATTTTCAATTATTTGCGTTATTGTCGACTTCTTTTGGTTTGTCAAATTAGAGAAAGAGATTTTTATGTTCTTTTCATTTAACAATTTATAGTATTTGTGGTTAGATGAAAAATGCTTTTGTAATAATTAAAAGAAAGTTTTTGCTATTTCTTTACTTGTCGGTCGTGTGGCGGATTGCACCCCATATTGTTTTGTTGTTTTTTATGCTTTGGTTAGTGTTTGTTGTTTCTTTGTAGTATTTCAATTCTTCTGCATGTCCACCTGGAAAATGCGATAGCATTTATAAATTATATTAGGAAAATGAGATCAAATCTAGGGAGTCTCGAAGTAAAGTTTCAAATGATCTGTACATACCCCAATTACGTACAAGTACGTAACAAGATTTTTACTTGAAAATTGCAAAGAAGACAACTTCTGATATCTCGCAGACGACAGTAAGTAGACAATCTACATCACTTAGGCCATTGATATGGACAATCAAAGAACAGAATGAAACTGTTCTTTGAAAAGGTAATCCGCAAATAGATTAAGATATAAAACAGTCTACATACTGCCAGTATATATATTTGATGGTGGTGGTGATGATGATGATGATGATGGTATGAAAGAAACCGAAAGAAAGAAAGAAAGAAAGAAAGAAAGAAAGATAAGAGATAAAGAGAAAGGAAAAGGAATGTGGAGAAAGTGGGAGTAAAGGACTGAGATAATGTACGAGAATAGTGTGTAACATTTGCAACGGACCTATCCACCCGACCTGTTTATATACAGATGTTAACCTGGGTGGTCAAAAATGCGCACGCACACACACAAATGCACGCGCACATGCACACACACACACATAGGCGCGCGCGCGCACAAACAAGCAACGCTTTATCTGTGGTGTCATTTTATGATTTCATAGTTAACAT
>NC_142938.1:38981500-38984000 GCF_046866305.1 Octopus bimaculoides
AACCCAAACCCGTCCGATTCTACCAATTCACAGTTCTGAAAGGATGGACGGCATTGTTGAACTTGGTGAGATTTGAACCCAGAACTCAAGAAGCTGGAATAAATACCGTCAGGTACTAATGTTTCTGCCATTAAATGGTGGATTTGACTCCTGTATTTGATTGGTATTTTACTTTATCGAAGAATGAAAGGCGAAGTGGAACTTGGTAAGTAACTAAAGAATTATTTCTCATACAGGAAGCCCAGCCGCTTTCTTTTCTTTCTTTCTTATTTCTTTATTGCCCACAAGTGGCTAAACATAGAGGGGACAAACAAGGACAGACAAAGGGATTAAGTCGATTACATCGACCCCAGTGCGTAACTGCTACTAAATTTATCGACCCCGAAAGGATGAAAGGCAAAGTCGACCTCTGCGGAATTTGAACTCAGAACTAACGGCAGACGAAATACCGCTAAGCATTTCGCTCGGCGTGCTAACGTTTCTGCCAGCTCGCCGGTGGAAAGACACTAGATAAAATTAACTTCCACATAGGGTGAAAGGCAAATTAGACTAGTGTAATAACTCATGACTTTTAACTAATGGAGTGGATTGACACCTGTATTTCAATGATATCTTGCAAAAAGATGGGATGGCAAAATTGTTCTCAACGATAATTTAACATCAATATTTCTGTGTGTGAATCGGATGTGAGAGGAAAATTTTTGAGAGGAGAAAGTTTGAGCAGATAGAAGCGTTTGAAAGCATGCGGTGATTGATGGTAGTGGTGGTAGTGATGGTGATGGTGGTATGGTGGCGGTTCGATGATAGACAGAAGAAAATAATGGTGTTGCTGAAGAGAGGAAAATCTATGAATGCTAAGAAGAAGAAGAAACACAAGGGGAAAAAAGGCGTTTACGAAAACGGGTAAAAATCAAAAAGAAAAATAAAGTGTACAAGGTGAACGGTAAAGAAGAATAAGAAATCGAGCAACGATTACGTAGTAGTAGTAGTAGTAGTAGTAGTAGTAGTAGTAGTAGTAGTCTGAGGAAAAAATGACGATAACGACGATGAGGAGATAGAGGAGGAAGGTGAGTAGGGGGGGGAGCACGGGGATTAGTGGTGGGTTAATCTAGTTGAAGTAAATAAGACACGAAATGAATGAGTAGTAGTGGGAGGTAGAGGTGGAGGAGTAGGGAGCAAAAAAGTATTGAAGTAAAGAAGAGGAAGAAAGAGGAATAAGGGAGTTCACAACAGCTGAAGAAGAAGAAGAAGAAGAAGAAGAAGAAGAAGAAGAAGAAGAAGAAGAAGAAGAACAACAACAACAACAACAACAACAACGACAACAGCAAGAAACAAATAAAGAATGAATGAATGAATGAAAGAATGAATGAAAGGAATGAAGGAGAAGAAGAAACAGGTGAAAATTGAGAGGAAGTGGGTGGAATAAAGAAGCGAAGCGGCGTGACAAACGAGGGAGGGAGAGGAAGAGGAGGAGCAAGCTGGAAGGAGGAGAAGGAGACAGAGGAAATTGTACCTGAAAAGCAGTGACGTATGAGCAAGAAAGGGAGGGGGGAAGCAGAAACAAGGATTGGGAGGGAAAGTGAGAGAAAAACAAACTGACGAGCAGGCGTAGGAGCGGTAGCGAGAGAAGGGAAGGCACATGAGCTTGGTTTCCCTCCGTCTTATGTGCCTTCATCATTATCACCGTCATCTCACGTTTGTCTATATTATGCCCTTTTTTTACTTTTTCCCCCCCTTCGTATCTTCTTCCCCTCCATCCACCGTTACTTTTCTCTCTCTCTCTCTCTTTATCTCTCTTTCACTCGCTCTTCTCCTCTTTTCTTGTGAACGCCATCTAGGTTTTTGCTCAATCAACATCAAGTAAGGGGCTAACGAAATAACCAACCAGTGACAAGGTGATTTGATACAATCACAGCGTGATATAGGCAGAAAGAGTGAGAAGCAGTGAAAGAGACAGAGACAGAGAGAGAGTGAGTGTGTGTGTGTGTGTAAGAGAGAAAGAGATAGATAGAAGTGGAATGAACGAAGGAGAGGAAAAAAGAGAATGAAGGAGAGACAGAAAGCAAGGGTCGGAGCGATAAAGAGCGAGAGAGTGGGATTACGCGGTGTTTGTTTGTTTTTTTAAAGTTTTAGCAGATGATTCTTACGAGCTAAGCTTCCTGTGATTGTTGTGTATGTGTGTGCGTGCGTATGTGTGAATGTTTGTGTGTTTGTATAAACACACGCACACACACACACACATATATTGTATAGAAGTGCGTGTTTTGTGGTGGTAGTGTTGGTGGTGGTAGTGGTGGTGGTGAAAGTTGCTGGTGGAGTCAAATGCTACGGCTGCCAAAAATAAAAAAAAAGTAAACAAATGCATTTGAGAAAACAACAAGCATACGAACGGAAAATAAAAGCGAAACTAGAATACATGCGCACGTGCGCATGCACACACACATACACACACACCAACGTGCACGCGCACAATGACAAGGAATAAACAATGACGGAAAGC
>NC_142938.1:39006500-39011500 GCF_046866305.1 Octopus bimaculoides
CAAGGAAATTCATCCATGTATATCTGAAATTATCTCTTCATTAATGTATGTATAACGAAAGTTTTAAAATCCCTGAAAGTTTTGTGATATTTATATAATAACGGCTTCCCAGGAAAATTGTGCAACTAAATGATATTCTAGTAGCAGAGGATGTCCGATTAGGCAGGTATCACTTATTGAATATTTATCCTTATTGCTATTCTGATAAAAAATTTAATCATTTCGCAGACACCTTGTGATATTGGTTTCCGCTCTTTATGTTATGCGTTCGAATGCTGTCGAAATTAGCTTCTCTTTTTATCCTTCCAGCATCATTAATATAAAGCTCCAGTTAAGGTCTCGGATCGATATGAGTGACAAAATCCATCCCTTAACTTAATTAGATGTTATTTAGAGCATTGTATTAGCAGAGTCGTTAATGTCTCGGCCAAAATGGATCACCTAGTTTATTGCAGCTCATGAGGTCCAATGTTCAAATCTTGTAACGGACATTTTTTCTTTTCTTTTATTACTTGCTTTTCTTTTTTGTTTTTCTTTGAGGCTGGATAAAATAAAATACCAGCGAATGATAGGGGCTGATATAATCGACTATTCATTTCTAAATTTGATCCATTTGTTAGAAATTATTGTCGGTGAGCTGGCAAAATCGTTAACACGCCGGACGAAATGCTTAGCGGTATTTCGTCCGTCTTTACGTTCAAATTCCGCTGAGGACGACTTTACCCTTCATCCTTTCGGAGTCGCTAAATTAAGTACCAGTTGAGGGCTGGGGTCGATGTGATTGACTGCCCCCCTCCCCACAATATCCAGTTCCTGTGCTTATAGTAGAAAGGATTATTATTATTATTATTATTATTATTATTATTATTATTATTATTATTTAGGTGGCGAGCTAACATAATAGTTAGCACGCCAGGCGAAATGCTTAGCGGCATTTCATGTTCTGAGTTCAAATTCCGACGAGGTCGACTCTGCCTTTCATTCTTTTGGAGTCGATAAAATAAATACAAGTGAAGCACTGGAGTCGACGTAATCGACTTGTCCCCATCCCCAAAATTTCAGGCCCTGTGCCTTTACCAGAAATTATTATCATTATTAGTATCATTATTATTATCATCGTTCAACGTCCTTAAACAACCCTTATTCAAGGACCTTTTGCGTGGGATGGGCTACTCGGCCTGAAGAAAACTCTAACTGGGCTCCACCTGCAAGGTTATGCGCTGATTATCTTGATATGAGATCACCATGTTGTGCACATACGGCTGTGATATATGTGCCTGGTGTACCCTTACCAGACGGGTAGTCATGATGGGTATGCTGAGCTTCGTATATCTTACCCCTGTGTCGCTTTGATGGCATGCACTGCTCTCTCACTCAATAATAATGATAATAATAGAAAAACTGTCGAAATATAAGGACATTGAGATTGAGATTTCTAGGACGTGGCAATTAAAAACTATTGCCATTCCTGTTGTTGTAGGTGCCCTGGGAATGATCACGAAAAGTAGTGACAAAGTTTTTGACCAGCAATCTATGAGACACAAAATATTGAGCTGACACATTCTCAGGAAGTTTCTCTCCATAGGAAATATAGGTCTCCGGTTGCAAATCAATCGGAAAATAATAATAATAATAATAATAATAATAATAATAATAATAATAATAATAATAATAATAATAATAATAATAAAGCAACCATACTCTGGGATATGCCAATACACACAGATAGAGAAATTAAGGCAAATAGACCAGATATAGTTGTCAAAGATCATGAAGGAAAAAAATGCCTTCTAATTGATGTTTCAATACCAGCAGATGACAACGTTTCTCTAAAAGAAATGGAAAAACTTTCAAAATACAAAGACCTGGAAATAGAGATAACTCGAATGTGGAATCTAAAAACAGAAACAATTCCTATCATAGTAGGTGCCTTAGGTATAATAAAAAAATATTCAGACAAATACATAACAAAAACACCAGGACTTACAAATATATATAACATACAGAAAATTGCACTACTGGGTACTGCACACATTCTACGCAAAACACTTTCAATACAGTAAACATAAGAGCACCACAGCAAACCACAGCACATACCCAAGGCGCACAGAGCTGCGCTCGGTAGTGAAGTGAAAGCACGCTATAAAAATAAAACTACTGAATAATAATAATAATAATAATAATAATAATAATAATAATGTGAAAGAAGAAGAGAAAATAAACAAGCATGATAATTTGGAGTGAGAAATACGAAGGTTGTGGTCAATGAAGAAAATAGACCTGACACCAATAGTAATTGATGAACTTGGAAGTGTTAGCGCTCAACTACCAACATGGCTGAAAAAGATTGGTGCAAGTGTGAAGGTAGAACAACAATAATAACAATAATAGTAAATTGTTGTTGTTGTTGTTATTGTTGTTGTTGTTGTTGTTGTTGTTGTTGTTATCATTATTATTATTGTTGTTGTTGTTGTTGTTGTTGTTATTATTATTATTATTATTATTATTATTATTATTATTATTTGATAAAAACTCTCAGCTTATTTTGTTGGGTAAAATGGTCACAGCCAGGAGACTAAGGTTACACTTGTTTACTGATCATGCTTCAAGAATCCTGCAGTGAACTCTTGCAGTTCCAAGCAATGAGGATTTTTGTGGGTGTTCTATCTTTACATTTGTTTTAATCTATTTTGAGCCATGTTGTTTGTTGAGTTCTTTATCATTATTATTATTATTATTATTATTATTATTATTATTATTATTATTATTATTAATAATAATAATAATAATAATAATAATAATAATAATAATAATAATAATAATAGTATCACCACGCCCATCATCATCATCATCATCATCATCATCATCATCATCTACTTACTTTATTTGCCCCCAGCGTTCGTCGTGTGGGTATCTACACACAATAGTTATACAATACATTATTAATACGATATATTTATCTAGTAGATAAAATACACACAAATGATATATATCTATATATATATATATATACGAATATAAATATAAATAAAACAGAAATAAAAACAAAAACATGTGAGAAGCCGCCACCTAAGTTGGTTATCTCCGGGGGGTTGGCAAACGAACCACATTGCTTGCTCCTTGGGCAAACTAGTTTCAAGTTACGATCGACCCTCAGGGTCATATTCAACCAGTAATTTATCATGTGTGTGGCATTTGAATCTGTGTCGATTTCCTTCGCCTCAATCAGCACGTTGTTCTATGTTTTGTTTTGCTTTTCTTTTAAGTTATTCATTAGATCTATCAGCATCACGTTACTGCTGCAAACAGCCGAGACTCATTTGAATGGAGGTGGGGAGAGCTCATCGTCCCTTTTGCACACCATCAGTTTCAGCGCGTTTCTGTTTGCCGTTTTTTCTCAGAGTGTCTACGTGCGTGCCTAAGTGTGTGCATGTTTGCGCATGTGTATGTGTGCTTGTGTGTGTATGTGCATGCGTGCATGTGTGCGCTTGTGTGCGTGCGCCCGTGTTTGCGTGCGTGTGTGTGTGTATCTTTTCTTCCTATTGTCTCCGCGAAAACTTGCCGCTCTTCTCCAGTCCCCGTCTGCCCTTCACCCTCTTGCGATGATATGGAAGTACGACTGAGATGGAATCCGTCGTTCTCCTGATCGTAGGCTTCTGTACTGAGGTCGATGCGACTTTTCCGGATCCTCGAAGCTCTGGCCGGTGATACTATGAAAACATAGTCTCTGCAGCTTGCTGCTGTGGTTACTGAGGTTGTTGATGCCTTCGTCTTTGATTTTGCTTTGTTTTAACAGTTCTTATGAGAACAGAGCTCTTAACTGGCCTTGACAGCCACACATCGAATCACTGAGGTTTCTACTACGCAGTCGCATCATCGATCTTTTTTCTGTTTCGCTTTTTGGTTCTTCTTCTTGTTTTTTTTAGGGGTTTTTGTTTTGTTTTTCCTGCTACCACAAGACCACATGTATCCAGACTAGATTTGTGATCTTCAGAAATCATCAAGCCTTTATTTCATGTTAACTGTGCCAACCAGTTGCTAATAATGTCCCGTTTCCAGACTAGATTTGTGGTCTTCAGAAATCATCAAGCCTTTATTTCATGTTAACTCTGTGCCAACCAGTTGCTAATAATGTCCCGTTAAGATGATGACGGGTGAACATACTAAAGTTCCTTCTTGATAAACAAAACTTGTTCATTGAGTACAACCTGGAAAATTCAATTTTCTCATGTATTCATAAGAACACACCCATTGCTGTACATGCTTCGTCTGTCCAGGTTGTATATGCAACTCTGAACAAAAACAACATCAGCAACATTAATAATAATAATGATAATAATGGTTTCCAATTTTGGCACAATGCCAGCATTTTCAGGTAAGGGGTAAATCGATTACATCGACAGCAGTGCTCGACTGATATTTACTTTATCGACACCCAACTTACAATGATGGCAGTTATGTTGATGAAGCTGAGGACGATTATAATGATAAAGTACACAAAAATGATATTAGGCGATTAGAAAGATGGAGAGAAAAAGAATAAGAATGCATGTTGAGGCTTAAAAAAGTGGTCACCGTCTAGGAGCAGTGTGCATACTGGCTCAGTTGTAAAGACGACCGCGATTTATAAGTTCATTCATGACACTGGAATTTTACGATCACGACGGGATGGAAGGGTGTGGGTTTGTGCGTGAGTATGTTTGTATATATATATATGTGTGTGTGTGTGTGTTTGTGTGTGTGTGTGCGTTTGTGTGTGTGTGTGCGCTTGCGTGTGTGTGTGTGTGTGCATGTATGTAAGTGCGCTCTTTTTTTCTATTATTATAGAAATATATGTCCATTTGTATGTATATATATATTTATATATATATATATATAAAACATGTAGGTGCGTGTGTGTGTTTATATTTATATATCAAGCTCTCTCTCTCTCTCTCTCTAGACAGAAAGATAGATATACACACACACACATATATACGTACACACATATACACGTATAC
>NC_142938.1:39029000-39031500 GCF_046866305.1 Octopus bimaculoides
AAAAACTAAAGGATAAAACGTTGGTATTTATATAAATCATACATTCCAGAATGTGAATGTTTGTAGGTTAGTGGTCAGGGTATTCAACTCACGGTCGTGAGATCGAGTTCCGGTGAGTCTCCCTGAGAACTACGTTTAGGGTAGGCGTGTCTATTGAGCGCTCAGCCACTTGCACGTAAATTTCACGAGCAGGCTGTTCTGTCGTTCGGAGTAACTGAAACAATCGTCGTTGTAACCGACGGAGTGCCAGCTAACTTTCCATTATAGATATAGGTGTATGTATGTGCGTGCATATATATATATATATATATATATATATATATATATATATATATATATACATATATATATATATCAGCGATGATTTGAGGCGCAGTGACGAATGACAATTTTGTAAATAATAACCTTCTATAAGCTTCAACGATCACCGTGTATTAGAAAATAGTCTATTGGGGCGCACGATATAAGCCCTGGTCGGAAAAGAGTGGGTTTTCTATACGGATATATATATCCACATATATATAATACATACATACACACACGCACACACACACACACACTCTCAGACACATCTTCATACACACACACACATGCATATTTATATACATATATATACTCATATATACACAGAGACATATACACACGCGCACACACACGCACACACAAACACACGCGTTCGTGTGTGTGTGTGTGTGTGTGTGTGTGTGTGTGTGTGTGTGTGTGTGTGTGTGTGTGTGTGTGTGTGTGTGTGTGCGTGCGTGTGTGTATCAACTTCAAATACTATTTTTCATTGTTTGAGTTACAGAATTCAGAGAAAAGTTACGAAGAAAGCCGATCCACTAGTTTCATTTGTTCTTGCCGCCTCATCGGGTGTATCTCCTCGTATTCGTCTAAGAGAGATATAAAATTGCTTACATTTAATTATATATACCACGATTTAATTAATGTATCACGGTTAACATACGCTGATGTTACGTGTTTTCATATAAGTACACTCACCTGTGAGTACAGTGCATTAATATATATTTACAGTTAGGTACAGCAGTAGTCATGTGAAGAACAAAAGGTGAATAGCTTCACATAAACATATGTAATTTATATATATATTTATATATATATATGTTGAAAGCAATATTGCCGCGTATATACACATACATGCTCTCAGGCACACATAAGCGTAATATTGTTTATATATTACAACGTAAAACATAAGTATATAGGTAATTATATGAACTTACTGTAGTGTTAGAATTATGAAAATACGTCAATACGCTGATCTTGCTAATGTCATTTATATTCAGTTATACACTCTCAAACAGACATATGATCGAAGGCCTTGTAACATCATATGTGTACGTACGTATGTACATATGTATGTATGTATGTATGTATGTATGCATGTATGTATGTGCATGCATGTATCTATATATGTATCTGTATGTATATATATGTGTGTAAATATGTTTAATATATGAGACCCCTCTTCGGTCATGACTGACCATGGGATTGCACCTAGAATGTTACCCTCCCTGGCACAAGTCTGGGTAAAGTTGTTTATGGAAGACCAGCAGTCGCCCATACATACCGGCCTCCCCTCTCCACGCCACCAGTGTTATCCAAGGGAAAAAGCAAAGGCTGATACAGTTTGGCACCTGTGACGTCGCAACTCATTTCTACAGCTGTTGTCTCCCTACATATATATATATATAGGGAGACGACAGACGAAGACAGGTGGTGTAGAAAACAAATAGATATATTAGTATAACGCTCGGGAATTGAAAAAGTCTTTAACGTTTCGAGCCTACGCTCTTCCACAGAAAGGAACACTGAAAGAAACAAGGACAGAAAAAAAAATGCGTGTAGTGGTTAGCAATTTATCATGCGGATATTTATTGTGGTTTTAGAGTCAGGATTTGACTGCTATTTTTTCAGCGTGGTGGTATCTCTTGATACCCTGTATTATAATTTTATATATATATATATATATATTCGCCATGATAAATCGCTAACCACTACACACATTTATATATATATATATATATATATGTATGTAGTATGTATGTATATATATATATATATATATATATATATATATATATATATATATATATATATATATATTATTTTGTTTAAAAGAGTTCCAACACTGTCTGTTTTTTATGTTTTATTTATATTCCTGCAGAACTAATGTGGGGTATAGAATATGGAATATACAATATATAATATATAATATAATATACAATATAAAAGCGACTCGAGTTTCAGGGCTATTTCCCTTCGTCATGGCCGGTATGACAGACTTTATATATATATATATACACATACATACATATGTATGTATGTGTATATACATATATTTGTGCGGGTGTCTCAGTGAGTGTGAAGCTGCCCATGGCTAGAATATATAAATAGTGTGATAGTATTACTATACATACAGCGTACTAGCATGGTACTAACTAAACTTTAATGAACATTAGTACCTACTGTGGCCGCTTTCGCT
>NC_142938.1:39036500-39044000 GCF_046866305.1 Octopus bimaculoides
CTGGTGATTCGAATCTATAAGCTAACGAATATAAAAGTGTAGCTTTCTCTTGATGATCACAGATTCAAATTATTTTACTTTACCCTTTATATCATTGCAGTTTAATTAGGTTTGCTTTTTAACTGCAACAAATTCGGTCATGTAATCCGACCTGACCAGGCAGAATCGGCTTTAGCAGTGTAGTGAGGAAACAGCTTCGTTTTCTACGTATTTTCTGACTTCTTTCACGTATCTCATTCGTTTGTCTCATGACAAGGAAGAGATTAACCAATAGATTTCCTGTAATTGATTTCGTAACAAAAAGAAAAGAAAGAAGTAAACAGAAAGAAGTAATCGAGCTGTCACCATTATTCAAACTACGATGGAATAATTTGGAATAAGTTCGCATGAAATCATTGGTGTCGTCTTTATAGAAATCTCAAAGAAAAGAAATTAAGAAATTATTTATCCACTAAGCGGTGTTGTTGCTAACAAATTCATGCACATACACACTTACACACACACACACACACACACACACACACACACACACACACACACATGTATATATGCATGTATGCCTGTATGCATATATATGTATGTATTTACACATATATGTATATACGCACATATATACATATATGTATATATATATATATATATATATATATATATATATATATATATATATATATATATATATATATATTTGGTATATATTTGGTCAGGTCGGATTACATGACCGAATTTGTTGCAGTTAAAAAGCAAACCTAATAAAAGTTTAACCTTTTATTCTTAATAATTTTTTCTTTCCTAATTTTTTCATTCATAATATTTTTCCATTCATAATTTTTTCTTTCATATTTTTTATTATTACGTTTGTAGAAATAAATAATCTTGTATTTTTCTATTATTCAATTGATCTTTAATTATAATTAAATAAACGTCTTTAGCTTTAAATAGTATAGCTTTAACTATTACACCAGTTAAATATGTACTAATTTTATCTTCATTATTATTTTAAACTTAAACTTCGTTCAACTTGTATTTAAAACAATGATAATTTAAAACAATGATAATTTATGTAAGATGTTTTTTAAATAATTTTTCTATCTTTATATAATAATAAGTATTTCATATTAATTCATTTGGTACTTATTGTTGGTTGAGATATATATCTAATTATTGTTCTACTTACGATCTGACGAGTAGCTATATTTTTGAATAGAACTTATTTTCGATAATTTCAATTGATTTTAATTGATTTTAATCGATTTAAATTTCTTTTCTATTTGAAAATTGGTTATGAAACACGTGTAATCTTTTTATTATATTTATCTTATGATATTTACTTTACTTTATATTATTTTTCTATATGTGATAGTGGATTTTCATCGATGAGTTCTTGAAAATTGGTTATTTTCCCTAAAACTATATATTTTATATATACTTTATCTATAAGGCTCAATTTAATTTTAATTTTTTATAAATTGATTTTAATTGAGTTTTTTACCTGTAATTTTGGATTTTGTCCCTAATATTATTATTATTATATATATATATATATATATATATATATATATACATATATGTATATATGTGCGTATATACATATATGTGTAAATAAATACATATGTCCATACAGACAAACAGACAGACAGATACATAAATAGATAGATGATATACTTATACACATATATGTATATATACTAATATTTTCATATTTTTACATATTTCATACTTTTACATATTTTCATACTTTTACCTATACATATGTTTGTATGTCTATGTGTTTATGCATATGTGTAAATGTATGCATGTATGTATTTGTTTATTTATTTATATATGTGTTCATATTTCACCACATATAACGCTACTTTTCTTCATTCTTACTGTCAACAACGATATTGCTTCCAGTGCCATGGGTTTTCAGTGTTGAGTATGAGAACAAAATTGACGCGTTAGGAACACATGGAAGCCATATTTGTTGTCCATGTCATTAAGAACATGTAGAAGTACCAGAAGTTAACGGAAAACTCAGCATTAATCTTTTCAAACAGCCATGAATTCTTTCCTTTTATTAATTCCCTGACACAATGGAAACAATGACCTCATTGCATGTATTGAAAATAATTTTTGATGTAGTTTGGAATGTAAGGCTCCCGGCATCAAAATCCTAGCAATTTAGGTAAGCAACTTCATTACATCCATCCAAAGAGCAACTGATGACTTCATGTGATCATTCAATTCACCAGAAGCAACAACTATATTTTCTTTAAACAGATGGGGCGCGTATTTAATAACGCAGTTCATGATATACAATATCAGTTAAAAGACGGGATGGTCACGGTTTCGTCATAGGCGCTTGACTTTCGATTATGTAACAGCAATTTCTTGAACTTCCTACTCAAAGAATTCTTGCAAATATTCTCGTGATATTTTAGGGATTCTTCGCAGCATCTCTGATGATGTCTTTCTCTTAGGATTTCTGGTGAAGTATAAGGCTTAATTCATCAGAGTTTTTACCATCTAAAGACTTAATAGTAGCTATTTGCCACCGAAATCATAGCTGTTCTAAATCTGTTGTGACATAATAGGAAAATTATGTGAACTAAATACCGAAATTGATTCCCAGAATTTGATTGACAGAATGCTTTCACGTTTGTTGCATCTTTATCGTTTAATTATTCCTTTTTTAGGTCACAAAGCTAAATATGAATGTATGTAGTGGTCAAAATATAATGGTCTTAAATCGTGTTGTGAAAGAACTGTAAGGTGATTACGTGAAGAATTTGCCTTTCTAGAATGCTTTAGGGTGTACCTAGGAGGGTGATGGATACTTTATTTGGATCTTTTGGAGATTTAGAATTATAGTTTTCCATTTTGGTTATGGAAATTTGAATGAGTTAGAACGAGTACTCGGTGGATGAAGTGATTCCTTCAAGCTGTTGATGTTTTGTGTGCAAATTTGTGATTTCGTTTGGCCATGAGGCTCTTGGTTTCCCTATTGCTTTCGGATGTCTAAGAAAGGAAGATCATAAATTATAGTCTACATCAAAGGTGTGCATTTTCTGTGTTGCATTTGTCTTTTTGGTGCTGTTTTTGGTCGCTGATTTTAGAGAAATGTCCACCGGCGTTTGTTTAGTATTGTAGTGTAACCAAAGTATTTGAGATTGATATTACATGGGAGATGGTTTGATAAGCGTTGAGTATTTTTTTTTCTTTTATGCTGTTGCAAATTGCTGGATATAAACGTCTGCCAGTTTCTTGGTTTTTTTTTTTATTTCCTTTTTGTTTGACAATGAGCGTTATTTCCGTTTCGTTTGGTTTTGATGTTTTGTGTCCGATGTTGCCCCTGGCGTTTTATGATTAGCTACTAACGGCATGTAATCGGGATTGTATTCTTTATGTAACTAGCGTAAGATGTCTTTTTGATGAATCTGTGAATATTTTGTTGACTGTATTGTATTTGAGAGCTTATGTTGTTGATTGTGATTTGTTGAAGTCTTAGTGCCTTGATTGGCTCGTGATGGAAGTCGTTTGTAAAGTTTGTATAAGTCTTATTTTTATATATGTAATTATATGATCTCGGTTATATATGTAGTTATATGACCTCGGTTGAAAAAGTGTCTGCCTAGTCTGATTTGAGTTATTTGTAATGCTCAAGATGTAGTAGCAAGAATGTTTCCGGAATTATTGCCTTTTGAATATTGTCTGTGGTGTTTTAATGTCGTCTAATTCTACGATATTGATTTTAATACTGTCAATGGTGTACTGCAGAATTTTTAGATTTTTGTATCATGGTTTACAAACTGTTTGTGCGTAATGCGTTCATTTTTTTTTTTTTTTTTTTTTTTTTTTCAAAAATATTCTGTACAGACCCATGACATTCGGAAGGGAGAAGACTATGATAAAAGTCGCGTATTTTTCTGAAGTATCTGTAAATCATGCTGTTAAAGTTTGTGTAACTATATTCTAGATTTTGCTAAGTTGGGTTTTTAGAGCAGACTTTGTTCAGATTCATAGCCACTGTCATTCGTTCACAAAGGTTGCACGTGCTGAAAGAATATTTCTTCCTGTTAATAATTTATCAGTTGACCACCATGTTGCCGTGGCTTGCTTCCTTTTCTTTCTGGAATATTAAGTATTAGTTTATCTTGTATGTTTAACAATTCTTAACAAGATACGGGAGTATTTGATAAAAATCTGACCGCAGATTCATGATGAACATGAGAACGCGTTGGGGGTTTTCCTCGTTATTATAAGACTTGTTTTAAGACGGTGAGTAGGAAGAATCGTTAAAACACCGGACACCATTCTTAGCAACACTTCTTCCGTCTTTACATTATGAGTTCAAATTCTGCTGAGGTCGACTTTGCCTTTCATTTTTTCGAGGTCATTAAAATAAGTACCAGTTGAATACTGAGATCCATTACTTACGCATTACTGAAACCCAGATGAGCATCACCACCAATAACAACCACTCCTTCAAGCATTATTTCTGTTGTTTATATGTGTGTGTGTGCATCTATAGCACACACACACACAGACAGATAAACAGACACACTCACATATACACAAACATACACACACCTATATATATAAAGAGAGAGAGAGAGAAAGAGGGAGAGAGAGAGAGAGAAAGAGAGAGAGAGAGAGAGGTGTTTGCGTCTCCGTAACTTAGCGGCTCGGCAAAAAAGCATACGGCTCTTTACACTCTTGAGTTCAAATCCTGTCGTGATCATGATCATGTCTGTGTGTGCGTCTCTCTCTCTCTCTCTCTCTCTCTCTCTCTCTCTCTCTCTCTATATATATATATATATATATATATATATATATATATATAATAGACAAAATGAGATAATAAAGCCAAGGCTGTGAGGAGTTTCCACGATATTTATAATGAAAAGGATATAAATACAGTCTTACAGCTGTTTCTGGGATATTATGGATATCCCTTCATCAGAGACGATGTGATGAAGGGATATCCATAATATCCCAGAAACAGCTGTAAGACTATAACCATATCACTTTCATTATACATGTCTTGAAAACTCCTCACACCCTTAGATTTGTTATCTCAGTTTATCTAAAATATATATATGCATGCTAATACAAGACCCACATTGGCCTCCTCACTCGTATCACTATCGAACCAAGAGTTTAACTACGGTCAGTCCATAGCACTTACTTAGCGTTACCTGCCACTCTTAGGGTCTTCTAGATACCAATACCACTCACATATAATATATATATATATATATACATACATACATACATATATATATATCAATGTGTATATATATATACACAAATGTATATACGTAAATGTATATATGTTGTGTGTGTGTGTGTGTGTGTGTGTGTGTGTGTGTGTGTGTGTGTGTGTGTGTGTGTGTGTGTATGTACGCGTGCGTGTGTATGTGTATGTACTCAGCTGGCTGAATAAACATGAAGTCTGGATCAAATCTATATTTTACTCTATAACCAATATTGAATCCTTGGCATTTTAACTTAACAGACATTGTGCGTGTGTATATATATATATATATATATATATATATATGCGCGTACATGCGTATGTATATACGTATATGTGTATATGTGTATATGTACGCACATACATGTGATAATACATATTTGCTTGCATAAATACATTCGTGTATGTTCATGCTCATATGCACTAACGCACAAACACACATATATATATATATATATATATATATATATATATATATATATATATATATATATATATATATATATATATATATATATATATATATATATATATATATATACACACTCACACACACACACACACACACACACACACACACACACACACACACACACGCTCACACGCTCACATACATATATATATATATATGAGAGCATTGTATGGATATACAAGAGATATCTGTATTGCTGTACCCCAGCTCAATATTATTTGAACAACATATACATCCAATAATAAAAGCAACAGCTATTGACAAACAGTTAACCGAATCAATTGCTTCGCTCCGGGCTAAGATGCAAAAATCAAGTTAAGATCACTCGGCTCAGATTAACACTCAAACAGTTTCCATGGAAGCAGGCAAGTGCATTCTGGGACTTGAGACTTTCAAATTTATATCTCTATTGATATTCGAAATGAAGGATTTCGATGGATATCTGAGGTTGTAACATAAATACTTCTCTCAATCTCTGTGATTGTGAGATTGTATGTAGTGTATGTGTGTGTGTGTGTGTGTGTGTGTGTGTATGCATACATAATCTAACATAGCGCATACGTCTGTAATTCCACCCCTTCATCCATCGATACATACATACTAGCTACCATTCGCAAGTGCGTGTATACATAGGTGCGTATTCATATATATGTACATACATACCTTCATACATGCGTATATGCAGTGTATTCGAATCCTGCGAGATTTATGTATAGATAGATAGGTAGATAGATAGATAGACAGACAGACAGACAGACAGACAGACAGATAGTTAGATTGATAGTTAGATAGACAGACAGACACACAGACAGATAGATAGTTTGATAGATAGGTAGACAAACAGACAGATAGATAGATAACTTTCTTTTATTAGCCACACAGGGCTGCACACACAGGGGACAGATAGATAGATAGATAGATAGATAGATAGATAGATAGATAGATAGATAGATAGATAGATATGCATAATCTTTCTTTGAGTTTTATTTAAGTTCTTCTTGGGAGAGTTCAAGCCGGTCGCTAACAAAGCGACAAGACTTTTTGCGTTAAGAGAGTTCCCACCGTTTGTATGCGGTTGAGTTGCTGTGTTGGTTGAACTGTTGATTTATCCACCCAAGCGTGTGCAACTATTCACATAAGAATATATATATATATATATATATGGTGGTTGTCTATTTCTTATGCAGAGTCGAGTCGGACTACCTCTTGTACTTAAACTTTAGATCTATCATGGCGTCTGATGAGGCTTTTTAAACAAGACAATATTTTGAAAGACACCCACATAAATTCCATATCTGCTTTGGACCACCAAGAGCTGCAATTAAGTTCTGATATTCGTGGATCTTAAAATGTCTTTTGAAGCCTCCGTTACATTTCCTGACCTTATGGCATACATGGCACTGACAGGTATGTACAGGTAGATAGATAGATAGATAGATAGATAGATAGATAGATAGATAGATAGATAGATAGATAGATAGATAGAGTATTCGTTGGAGGTACGTTTTACATGGGTCTGCAAATGAGATTTGAGCCCAGTAAAAGAAAGGCATGATCGGTCATAAATTGTGCACACAAAAAAGGTGGTTGGGATTCATTCATTTTGAGTTTCTCATGGGCCATTTGTGTTTCTTCAAAAGCTTTCACTCTGCTCTTTTGTTCAACATCCAGTTCGATCCCAAGCAAGGGTTCCTATGGTCTCTGGATCCATTCCAAGTAACATCATGTTAGTCCTTATACAGTCCTTAAACTTATATATATATATATATATATATATATATATATATAT
>NC_142938.1:39049000-39064000 GCF_046866305.1 Octopus bimaculoides
ACTCTGAACAACAACAAAATGTGTCTCCATCGAAAGGTTTGCCGTGCTTTCTCCGAAAAGAAGGACTCGTTGACTGACGGAGAAAGCCCAGCGGTGAAATCATGGCGGAATTGTCTAAAGGCTGCAACTGAACCGAAGACATTTATGTGATGTGATATTGGTCAATGAATACTGCATTTCATTGCAGTAAATTGCACTAGTTGACAACTTGGTGCATCATATGTCATGTTATTAGGGGTCAATTTATTGTGAACTTTAACCTTTCGTCTATTGGCGTGAATAATCGATGATTTATGCACAATGCACAACCAAGTAAACAGATGACCAAAGCACATGAAATGAGAATTTAAGTGCATGCGTGTCCGGTGTGTGTGTGTGTGTGTGTGTGTGTGTGTGTGTGTGTGTGTGATGATACACATCCGCACGGCTATTTTTGTGGATAGTAGAAAGTGAAGCAGAAGACAGTATTTGTTACCTAGCTACATGACGACCAATGGCGAGCACTTGATATTTATAGAGTAAGATAGCCAATTCATATATCACACATTGGCAAACACAAACGCATAGTAGTATACATGCATACGTATGAATCGTATATGCATTCAAATTTGTCTATTTTAATATTCAGTTATAACAAAAACGATTTGAATGGTTACTCCAAATTTTTGTAGAGTATCAGTTTATTATTCTTTAATAAGAATAGTACTGACAGTAACTTCGAAGTTGCAGCTATCTAAGCCATCAGCAGATACACACACACACACACACACACACACACACACACACACACACACACACACACACACACATACACATATATGGGGGAGACGGTGTATTTGTGTGTGCATGTGTTTTTGTGTGTATGTACATGCGTGTGTGTGTATATTAGTTGAGTTTGGAGGAAGCACTATTACCCATGACTTTTGGAGGCTCTCTGGCGCTAATGAGCTTCTTAATGCTCAGTTTAAACTAAGTAGGTCAACAGATACAAGGACGCCTTTTGCAGAGAGATTTCAGATGGACATTGTGCTGGGTTGAAAATAGGACGGGAAACTTTATGTTTTATTTGCGTGAGAAATGTTTTATGGGATGAAGTATTGGATTATTAATTGTTGAGATAATATTTAATGCTATATCGACTCAATTACACTCATCTGTTGGAAAATGGTCTTCGAATTTGTGTATATTGTTTGTCAGTGAGTCTCATCTAGTGCTATACTAGAGTCGTATAAGTTAAAGGTAGAATAGCCAGTTTTTTTAATTGCTAGCACAATTTCTTTTACATTCAAATTTGAAACTGTTTGCTGACCGACACATTCTTTAAAACTCCTATCAAAGTACAACTAATATAAGTTATATAATTATGAATTTGTTAAATGAAAAAGAGTCGTTATTTTTCTCAGTAGAGATGAGCCTCCATGGGTTGTTAAACATTTGAAATTTGCCATTGGGACTAAAAATGGTTCACCAACGCCGATTTGAAAGTTTAGTGTTGTCTTTTGTCTCTGCTTAACGGACCAGAAATTGTAGTAAAAATTCCAGCTGTATAAATCTTTGCTGGTTCCTAACAATAATTACTAAACGAAAGCTAATACGTAATTACTTAAATATGCTGGTATAACGAAAATGCTTTTACCAATGTTTTGGGCATTTCATTGTCAGTCCAACTGCTAATGAATTCTATTTGGTTTGTTTGACTTTTCAATAGAGTGATTATTGATTATAAGACTGAATCTTCAAATCCCTACAACTACAGGGACCATTTTCATTTTCTAAGTCCATTCAGCCCAACTTAATTTATATTTTTGGGAGGTGATAAAATATATGCTCCAAGCAACTAACTAAACACTCTCAATGGTTGTGTTTTACCAGTTTCTTGTAACGAGCTGTAAACGTAGTTATATGTCAGCTGTGATACTGACAGTCAATCGTCTTCACCAGCGGCGCCTTGGACAGAATACAAACCAAAGTTATTTCCGATCGATGACCGATACACTAAAGACTGACCATCTGCAATTGTCATAATATCATTACATGCACCATAAGTGTAGTTGGAGAAGCTACTATCCACGAATAGATTATTTCTACTGATACTATCAATTCACTGGATAAGAATAAATTCCAAACTTCTACAGCCACATACCAAGTCTAATTCGGTAGAGCAATCGACAGCAAGTGTCTATAGTAGGGTGGTAAAGGCAAGTTATGATTTGCATCAGTGATTAATGCAAACGCTGTCATCGAATTTACATCAGTCGAGTCATAGACCTGTGAGCTAACCCTACAGCTCTGAATGATCAGCTGTTTGACAATCAATGCACAATGGCCGAAATAGTGAGGAATTAATGGTGGATGTTTAAGGACGACATCAGGAATTCAGAAGTCGGACAAAGAGAAAATGAGTGCAAAGAGTGAGTGAGTGAGTGAGTGAGTGAGTGAGTGATTGAGTGAGTGAGTGAGAGAGTGAGTGAGTGAGTGAGTGAGTGAGTGAGTGAGTGAGTGAGTGAGTGAGCGAGTGAGTGCGCGAGTGAGTGAATGAGTGAGTGAGTGAGTGAGTGAGTGAGTGAGTGAGTTAATAAGTGACGGATTGAATATGTGAATGAATAAGCCAGGGAAATGATTGATTGAAAGGGTAAAAGAATGGATTTTGGAATAATGAAAATGTGTGAATGTGTGATTAACCTTCAAAATAGAGTTTCATCATGCATTTGGTGGCTCTTCCTGAAATTTATGGGAGAATTTGGTTACAGGGGGTAAATAAAATGGTATTTGCGTTCGTGATTGTGTATGGTTGGTGTGTGTGTGTGTGATAGGGGTCACAAATACTCGATCATTTCTCAACAGTAATGCTCTTGTCAAATTGTTTCATGTTCTTTCATGCGTCGGTCTCCAATTCTCCGAATAAACTTTGCGAAGTTTTGTGATTTACACACGTGCACGCACGAACACCCACACAAACACATGCACACATATATACACAAATATATAGATAAAGAGGTCAAGAAAGAAAGGGAGGGGTACATAATGCTTGCGTACAAAGATGCTGAAGGATTACCTGATAGATAGATAGATAAATAGATAGATAGATAGATAGATAAAGAAATAAATATCCACAAGCAAAGTTATCCTGTCATAAAATGCATTGAACTATATGTTCAGGTTACATACATACATATACATATACTTAAATATATGCATACACATACACATACATATATATGTATATGTATATATATATATATATATATGTGTGTGTGTGTGTGTGTGTGTGTGTATGTATGTATATATATATATATATATATATGCATGTGTAAATATATATGATACGTTAAAATAAAAAGGAGTGCATTGATACAAAATACACTTAGATATGAGCATATATATATACATACACACATACAAACATAGACATATGTACACAAATGTGTTTGTGTATTTATATATATATATATATATATATATATATACTCATACATAGACACACAAGATTCCACTCTGTTTCTCTCTCTCTCTCACACACACACACACACTCATACTCACGCAGAGTCACATATACGAAGAACTAATAGACAATATATTTCTGGAAACCAACTATGTAACAAAAGTAGAAAAATTCTTAATTTTTACTTAAACGGAAATGCTAGGCGGGAAATCAGTGAAGATAGTTTTCTTAAATTTCACGTTATTAAGCGAAGGTTTTATAATGGATGTTTCACTTCCGGTCGAATATTTATAATAATTCGTTTTGATTAGCAAAAAGGAACACCAGTCATAACTCTATGTCGCACTTTGAGGAAACATGTGATCAAACTTTATTACCCCAGCCATTTTACGACGCCCACACTCACCTGTCCCCATTCTTCTCTGGTTGAAGAAGAACTGGTAAATTTTCGTTGTGTTAACAAATTTGTGCGTAGTATTAATTTAATTTTGTGATTAATTCCTTTGATACCTACACAGATTGATAATTTATTATGTTTGTGTGTGTGTGTGTGTGTGTGAGAGAGAGAGAGAGAGAGAGTATGAGTATATATATATATATATACATATATATATATATATATATATATATATATATATATATATATATATATATATATATATATATATGTATGTATGTATATATATGTATATATATATGTACATATATGTACGTATATATATACATGTGTGTGTATGTATATATATATATGTATGTATTTGTATACTTATACAATCATATATATATGTATGCATATGCATGTATGTATGTATGTATGTATGTATGTATGTATGTATGTATGTATGCATGTATGAAAGAACGATATTTGAATCTTTAACACTTTCTGTCCCACTCTTATACTTTTTCATTTGGCTTCGCCATTGATCTGCAATACAACTATTAATATTAAATTTCCCTTTTTGTAATCAGTTCAGCAAACTTGCATGTTACAATGCAATTAGGACGTTGTGATGTTCATGTATTTCTCCAGAGCGTTGGCAACGTAAGTAAAAGAAAATTCTTCCATGAAGAATTCAATTCGCATCGTAAATCTCAGAATGCCAACGTCTTCGTGTTCGTACCACATGCAAGATAGCTTCTCTTGGAAAAGTTAGAAACCAATTTTCATATATAGTCATTATATATAACAGTATATGTGTGTATATATATGAAATAGCGACAGGTTCTTGGCGGCTGAAATAGTTTTGGTTGTAGTTTTAATATCTCGATCATGACTTATTTACTACAGCAGTAGCTTGTACCGATTTATATAGGGTCAGATGGAAAATCCCGTATATTATTGCAATAAACTAAAAGAATTAAGTTAACACGCGGTGATAAACGTGATTTTATAACAACTAAAGAATTACACCTATACATACTTATGTACGAGTACATAAACACACATATAGGTACATAATACGTACTTACACTTTATAAGTAGATACATACACACACGTATGTGTGTGTGAGTCTGTTTGTGAATTTTGTATGTTGAACATAATATATAGGTACCTTTATATAGTTTCGTGGTCAATATTTATTTTGTTGGATCATTGTATATTGATATTTCTCAAATTGGGAGCAAATTAGGCCAGCGTGTGTATATGTCCTCCATATATGATTCCACGTGTGTGTGTGTGTGTGTGTGTGTGTGTGTGTGTTCATGTGTGTGTCTTTGTGTGTGTCTACCTGTATGTATGTGCTATTTTATTCTTTTATTCTTTTACATGTTTCAATCATTTGACCGCAGTCATGCCTTGAAGGGTTTTTAGTCGAACAAATCGACCCCAGGACTTATTTTTTAAGCCTAGTATTTATTCTATCGGTCACTTATGCCGAACCGCTAAGTTACGGGAACGTTAACACACTGACACTGGTTTCAAGCGGTGTTGGGGAGGCAAACACACAAACGCACGCGCACACACACGCACACACAATCAAACGCACATACATACATATACATATATATATATATATATATATATATATATATATATAAACAAATAGTAAATGAGTATATGCATATATACGTACAGGTATGTGCATACCGACATCCACCTGTATGTATAGGTGCATATCTGGGTACAGGACATTGCAAACAAAACGTAGACGAGAAAACACACGAGCCACATAGAGAACATTCTTCTTCATCAGCTACCCCCGTTTTAACACCGGCGTTTCGAAGAGTTGGGCAGGACGCATCGCTAAAACGGCTCTTCCCATGGACCGCAAATTAAATTTGTATACACAAATTCAACCTTGCCTTGGAGGAATGTAGTGGCGGACAAAAAACAAGGCAGGAAAACAAACAGAAAAGGCTATACGGCCAGAAGGGAAATATATATATATATATATATATATATATATATATATATATATATATATATATATATATACGACGGGCTTCTTTCAGTTTCCGTCTACAAAACCCTCTCACAGCAGGGCCTTGATCGGCCCGAGGCTATAGAAGAAGACACTTACCCAAGGTACCACAGAGTGGGACTGAACCCAGAACCATGTGTATGCATATATATATATATATATATATATATAACACATACATACACACACACACACATATATATATATATATAACATACATACATATTGTTGTTAGCAACAGGTTAATCCCGATCACCGATTCATCACATCAAAGGTGTTCCATCCGTGACTATTCCCCATAATGTAAATCTAGGAGTGAATTATCGCAAATGCCCTTCTGTTTCTTATGCCAATAGGGTTTGATTTGAAGGGAATTTAATAAGTTGGAGCGATTTCATTGGAGCAGGGTCCATTGCTGGAGCGTGTTTCATGAATGTTGGGACATGATATGGTGGTTTGCTTAAACAATAAAGCAAAATAATAGTTATAACTTAAAATACTAGAAAGTAGGTCTAGCAATATTCTGTTGTGATTTTAGAAGCCTTTTTTTTTTATTACAAAACGAAAGGGTAAGTTGATTGGTACTTTTTATTTTACGAAACTTAAATTAAACAATAGCAGCATGGAAGGTGTTTATAAGCCATTTAAAAACACACAAAAACCGTTAGATTCACTTCAACATTTAAATTTAATTTGCCAAAATATTTTCGTTGCTTTGAGACCGCGATCTGGTCACTGACAAAATTTCGTGCAGCACGGAATCTAACGGCTTTGGATGTTTTTAAATGGCTTATAAACACCTTCCACGCTACAATTGTTTTTGATTCAGCTTACAATCTCAGATCAGGTCACTTGCTATGCAAGTACATCTCCTAAACTTAAATTGTTACAGATCAAAGAGGAAGCTGGTGGATTAGAACCTACGGAGTATATTTTCCTCTCATTTTGACGATTATGCGATTGTGTCTGGCACGCAACCAATACAACTATTCATCGCCCTTAATAACAACTACAACAATAACAACAATGGCAGCAAAAGCAACAATAACAACAACAACAACAACAACAATGTCTTGCATTTAAAATTAAAATGTCAAGTACAAAAAACGCCTTGAATTTTTGTACTTGACATGTTCTTTTTGATTTTCCTTCTTACTTTCGCACTTCATATTTTTACTTTTATCATTATATTTTAATTTTTTTTATATATCTAAAAGTTTTATTTTTTAAGACATTTAGTTATATTTTACTGTCTGTGACAAATAATTCACAGTCTGTTGGTTTTGGCAATTTAGCTTTGTTTATTTCTCTTGTTTCGTTGATTATTATTATTATTATTATTATTATTATTATTATTATTATTATTATTATTATTATTATTATTATTATCATCATTATTATTATTATTAGGGCGGTGAACTGGCACAATCGTTAGCAGGCCGGTTAAAATTCTTGGCAGCATTTCGTCTGCATTTATGCCCTGAGTTCAAATTACGCTGAAGTCGACTTTGCCTGTCATCCTTTCGGGGTCATTCAAATAAGTACAAGCTGAACACTGGGGTCGATGTAGTTGACCAGCCCCCTCCCATTAATTTTCCAGGCTTTGTGTCTATAGTAGAAAGGATTATTATTATTATTATTATTATTATTATTATTATTATTATTATAGTAGTAGTAGTAGTAGTAGTAGTAGTAGTAGTAGTAGTAGTAGTAGTAGTAGTAGTAGTAGTAGTAGGTGATGATGTTTGTTGTTGTGGTCAAGGCGGTTACTTGGAAACTTAAATCTTTACAGAATGCATCTAACTTATAGGAATAGAAGCCACTTCTGGGGAAATTTAATAACAGAGTTCACCTGGTGTATGCTTTTCTGTTGTTATCATCTCGTAAGGCTATTGCATTGCTGAAATATTCTCTTATAGAGATGTCTAACCTTGTCCAAATGATGTCTTCTCGAAATGTTGGCATGTCGTGATGTTTTCTTGTCGATGTTAAGATGCTTTGCCATGTAGAAATGACATCATCGAGCTATATTGTTCTTTAGATGTTGCTTTCTCGAGATATGACGTTGTCTTGAAATAAAAAGAGATGTTAATTTCTCTCTCTCTCTCTCTCCCTCTCTCTCTATCTATCTATCTATCTAGCTATCTAGCTATCTTTCCCTCTCTCTCCTTCCCTCTCCCTTTCCCTCTCACTCTCTCTCGCCCTTTCTCGCTCTTTTTTCTCTTTCGAAGCAGGACAAGAGGAGATACATGGGACAGAGAGACACTGATGAGGTCACAGAACGTGTGACGAAAGAATTTTGCTAGATGTATAAACCAAAAATAATACGAATGAAAACTTAGAAATCTGAAGTAAAGACCAAATATATAGTGCGCGTGTTTAATTGGCAAACAAAAAGAAAATGACCATCCACAAATATAACCATATATACAGTCATATTTATGTACGTTTGTGTGTGTGTTTATCTGTCTATGTATCTCCTTCTCACTCTCTCTCTCTCTCTTTCTCTCTCTCAAACAGACATACACATGCGCACACACGCGAGTATGCACACATACCTACACACACAACATTAAAATCGAAATACAGTTCTGTTTAACAATTTAATTCTTATTGATACAGATTATCCCCAATCAATCAATTCTAGTCGTTGACTGATCTTATTCAATCGCTGTTAACCATTTTTTCCTCTCCGATGATAATTTTATTTCATCTAGAATCTAGTTGCTAGGAATTTGTTAGACTCATCTCTTTTCTCACTGACTTGTCTACAGTGTTGTAGTTTTTCTTTTATATGTATTTACTTATGTCGGCAAAGAAAATTAGATATAAAAAAAACGTGGACTTAAAAAAAAAAAACGTCGGTGACCCTTTGAGTAAATTTTTATTTTTTCTTCTTGTGTCGCGGACATCTGAACGTTCTCTACAAGGGTGAATGGTGGAACAGCCATTTATGGAGAACTCTAAACTGCTTCCCATTCTCTCTATCTTTTTATTTAGGTGAGACAGAGAAATGTGTGTGTTCGTGCGTGCGCTCGTGCGCGTGTGTGTGTGTGTGTGTGTGTGTGTGTGTGTGTGTGTGTGTGTGTGTGTGTGTGTGCTTGTATGAGTTATGAGTGTATTTCAAATAACCGGTAGCAATGTGTACAAGGATGTCGTGACATTTCTACAATGGTGATCACTGTAGTTTCAGCTAAAAATATATTTTTTTCCCTTTAACGTTGTTATTAATATTTATAATGACAGTAGCTTGGCACAGTCTGTAAAGTGCCAGGAAAAATACCTAGTTGTATTTAGTTATGTCCCTTTACGTTCTAAGTTTGATTCCGACCGATGATTTTCTTTCTTCTGGGCTAATAAAATAATATACCAGTTTTCTTTTGTATTGATATCTTCCATCTTCATCATCATCATCATCAACACAGATATTTCAATACTATAAGAAGTGACTCGACCTCTTAAACTGGCTTCAGTCCTCTGATGCTGTGTTCTAACAGCAATTATAGAATTTCAGTCTCCTCGTGTCACGTGTAAAGGCATTCTATTATTACAGCCAGCATATATCTTTATTTCTCATTCAGGGAGACTAGTTATTCTCAGCCGGAGTCCATATCACCTCTGGGGGTCCAAAAAAGATTTTTGGGGTTAACGCAAGCAAAATGGTAAATTGGGAATCCACAGTAATACATTATGGGGCCATGAATAAATTTTGTTTTAGATGTAATTATTGCAAGAAACAATTAGGTTTCTTTCGCCAATGTTTTACAATTTAACATATTTCCGGCCTCTGAAACGTTTTTTTCTCTAGACAAACGCTTCTCCGTCATTCTCGGATTTGTTGAGCGGACAGAAGTTTCGTTATGCCAATATCTCAAGGGAACTTGGCTTTCGTTAGGATAAGGATATTCCTGATCTTGCCTGTCTGTGAGATATTTATGATGCTTCTGAAGTAATACACACAAACGTATGATGCCTTTTTTTGAACTGGTTACTGTATACCACACTTGGCCCCGATTTGTACAATAGAATAAATAACTCAGCTGGAAAGAGACTTTCTTGTTGTGCCAAAATCATTCTCTCGACATCCTGTATGTTGAACTGTCCTTGTTCGAGATAGTATGTAGAGGGTTTGCAGGCCAGTATCTCTACAGTGTTTACAACATGATTCGCATTACAGGGGCCAGAAGACAGAAGGCTATCAGGTTGGCTGGGGAGAGGGGAGCAAGCATAGGTTGACTCAAGGTGGCCGTAAATCAGAGGGACCTAAAGGGGTAGTGCTAACTGAATACAAGATAAAATAGTGCAAACTGGACACAAACTGATATTGAAAGACTCGAAACATCTGATGACCACAAGAAACATGTCCAGGGGCATCACAGGATGATGTTTAAAAAAGCTGTCACTGCATCTTCCATTCATTATTGTTTATTAAGAGTTCGAGTTGATCCTGTTATTCGGTAACGATGGAAGAGATTCAGTCAAGAGGTTTAAATCAAAATTTGATTGATAAAGTGTTTCAGTTTATATATATATAAATATATATATATATATATATATATATATATATATATATATATATATATATATGTGTGTATACATACACACACACACACACACACACACACACACACACATATATATATATATATATATATATAAATATATATATATATATATATATATATATATATATATATATATATATAAATTCATCCATACATAAACACACAGACACATATATACACATACAGAGAAACAGAGAGAGCGAGAGACAGACGGACAGACAGACAGACAAAATTAGGGGAACTAGGAGAAAGAGGGCGAAAAGGAAAGGTTAGAAAGAAAAACAGATTGAGAGAAAACATTTATCATATTAAAAAGAATCGAAAACGGTTTAGTAGGGTAGGGGAAAAGGAATAGAAACAATTAAAAAACAAGGCGAGAAATAAGATAATATTAGACGGAGAGTGGGGATGAGAGAAGAAAGTCAGAACGATTGAATGAAAGAGAGACGTAAATAATGAAAGAGTAGGAATGTTATAGAAAAAGGAAAAAAGAAGAAGGAACGAAGAAATGCACACACATACACATATAACCATATGATTTGACACATATACTTCCTTGCCGAACCACTAAGTTACAGGAACGTAAATACACCATCAACGGTTGTACTATATCCTTGAATTATGTGTGCGTATATATAAATTTATATATATATACGCGACAGGTTTCTTTCAGCTTCCGTCCATCAAATCCGCTGACAAATCTTTGGCCGAACCGAGGCTATAGCAAATGCCACTTGCCCAAGGTGCCATGTAATAGGATTGAACCCGAAACTCTATAGTGTAGAAGCAAACTTCTTACCACAGAGCCATGCCTGAATGTATTTAAAATTATAAATTTTGTTGTATATGAATGACGAAGGAACCACGCGCTGAAAAAGACATAATTATGCGACGAACAACTTTGATAAACCGATTGATTATTAGGCTAATTTATTTGTTAATCATTTCTAATTTAGGAACACGTCCACAAAAATCGTGAAAGGGGTTTATTCTTTTATCTAGATGTCTCTGCAAAATTGATACTCTAGTTTATTAACACCGGAAAGACAAAAGGCAAAGTTGACTACGATAGGATCTGAACTCAAAATTTTGAGAGCCAGAATGAATACTTCGAAGTAACTTGTCCCACATTTTAATGCAATAAAGCATAATAAAGTGATTGGATTCGTGGACTGGCAAAATCATACACACACACACACACACACACACACACACACACACACACACATATATATATATATATATATATATACGTATGTAAAATATATATGTAAATATATATGTAAATATATATATGTGTATATATATGTATATGTATAAATATATATATATACATATATATATATGTATATGCATATATATATGCATGTATGTATGTATATATATATTTACGTACATATATATATATGTATATATATATATATATATATATATATATATATATATATATATATATATATATATTTATATGTGTGCATGTATATGTGTGTGTGTGCATATGTGTGTGTGTGCATATGTGTGTGTGTGTGTGTGAAAAGACGAAGAAAATTTCAAGCGTGGCCTATAAGAATCGAACCTCATATCGAGCTTTCAACCGTATAGCTGCGTATATAACGGGGAATAACAGCGAAAGCCATGATACTTCTGGAAAAAGGGATTTAAGTAGACAGACAGACAGACAGATAGACAGACAAACAGACAGACGGTGAGAGGGAGAGAGAGAGAGAAGAACAGAGAGAGAGAGAAGAACAGAGAGAGAGAGGTGAGTGATTGAGTTGTGCAAATGTACTTTGGTAAGCTAACTTCAACGCTTTGATAGTGATTGTCTAGTGACAGTTTGTAGAGATTCTATTAACCCATGTCATTCCCTTACACCACGTTAAGTCGACAATTAAATTAGGCCTTACTGATTTCCTGTTCTCACCTTGTTCACTTTGAGTTAATCACCATAGCAGTGGTGCGTTTGATGATAGTGATACTCTAGGCTTTTCTGACGGTGATGGTGGCGATGGTTCTGACGATTGTGGTGGCGGTGGTGATGGTGGTGGTGGTGGTGGAGCAGATGGAGATGGCGTATTAATGCAGCTTGTTTTATAGCGGGGCTAGTGGTGATGATGAGGAGGAGGAGGTTAATAACGCTGGTGGTGGGAGTAGTTATGGTATTTAGTAATGGTATGTTTTTCGATGATGGTAGGGGGTGTTGTTGTTGTTGGTGGTGTTGTTGTTGTTGGTGGTGGTGGTAATGCATACAACCTTAATGATGGTGATGGTGGTAGTACTAGTAATTGGGATGGTGGTTGTGGTGGTGGTGGTGGTGGTGGTGGTGTTGTTGGTGGTGGCGGCGGCAGCGGTGATGCTGGTCTAATAGCGGTGGCAACCGTGAGTGTTGTTTTGGTAGTACTACCATCGACAGTGTCGCGATTGATATCGATAGAGGCGGCGGTGGCGGCGGTGGCGGCGGTGGCGGTGGTGGGGAGGGGAGTGTAGTGTGAATGGTTAGCGACGTAATGCTATGATGGTGATAATGGTTGTAGTTTTAGTAATAATTAATATTAATGATGTTGCTACCTGTAACGGTAGTAGTGAAGGCGGTGGAGGTGGTGGTGATGGCGGAGGCGGAGGCGGCGGCAGCGGCGGCGGCGGCGGCGGCGGTAGTGGTGGTGGTGGTGGTGGTGCTTGGAGGTTGTTGATATTGCTGTTGTTGGTGACGGTGGTGATGGTGTTGATAGTGTTTGTTTGTTGGTCACTTCATTGTTTAAACCTCTGATCGAAAGCACTTGCGGTCAGTCTTTCCAGCAATGACCACCTCATCTTATGTAGTCCTGCTTACCTTAAGACAACGACATATTTTGAGAAAAGTTTGCCTTTTTTTCTTTCTTGTTCTTTCTTTGCTGCTTACCCCCAGGTCAGCCCATCAAAGGCATTTCGGCTGTGACCATCACAACTTTCACCCTATGTCCTGGGAATTCGGGACCACATTATCTAATCGGTCATCTTCGAAAGCGGTAGAAGATCTAACTGCTATTTCTGGCCCGTTGACGGATTCTGTAGACACTGATGGCGTTGGTGTTGGTGGTGTTGGTGGTGTTGGTGGTAGTGGTGGTGGTGGTATGGAGGGGATGACAGTTACGGTACATTACAGTATAGCTGTAGTGATGATATTGGGGACGATGGTGGGTAGCTGCGGTAGGTGTAGAATCAATGGATGGTAACAATCATGTTTATAGTAATGATGATGATGACGACGACGTCGACGACGATGATGACGACAACGTCGACGACGATGATGATGATGATGATGATGATGATGACGATGACGATGACGACGACGACGATGACTATGATGAAGCTGATGGTGATGAGGATGATGCTGATGATGATGATGCTGATGATGATGATTGTGGATGCGACGATAGCAGGCAGGATCGTAGTGGTGGGGATGATGGTGGTAGTGGTGGTGGTGGTGCTGGTGGTGGTGGTGGTGGTGGTAACGGTGGTAGTGGTATACTCTTATCATTGGCGGTGGATGTCAAAAGTATTTATTCGAGGCCTGATAATGATAGTGATGGTGGCAAAATGCTGGCGAATCAGCGATTATCTTGTAATGAGTGAGTGAGTGGTGTTGGTGGTGGTGGTGGAGGTGGTGGTGGAGAGAGGGCTAGTGGGAGGTGGAGGAGAATGAGGAGTGGCAGACATGGACACACACACACACACACACACATTTCGATGACGTGAGAGTGAGAGGAAGAAAGGATAGCATATGTGATAGTAAAAGAGGAAAAAGAAGGAAGGAAAGATGAATGAATGAATGAATGAAAAAAGAAAGATGAGGAGAATGATAGAAGGGATTGAGCTGATAATAAAAGCGCGAAAAATAAGGACAATCAGAGAGCGGAAGAAAGAGAGTCGCAGGGAGAGAGAGAAAGAGAGTGAGAGAAAGAGAGTGAGAGAAAGAGAGAGAGAGAGTGAGGGAGGGAAGGAGAGAGAGAGAGAGAGAGAGAGAGAGAGATAAAGCGAAAGCATCAAATAATTTGGGATATGTAGATAGAATCCTAGAATGGAAACGAGAGTGACGAAGACAGAGAGAGAGAGAGAGAGAGAGAGAGAGAGATTATATAGAGGGTTTGAGAAAGAGAGAATAATAGAGAGTGCGGGAGAAAGAGAGAGGGAGTTAGTGATAGAGTGTCAGAGAATATCCTCATGTAAACAGTTAAGTATATAGCATCAATTGGTAATAGTGAGTCGCTGATATAATGGTAAATGCTATAATTTGCACCGATTACGTCCAGGGAATTTGTGTTTGGTTTGGTATAGCAGGCATTGACGTGTTTGCCTGGCATAGTATGTCTTTATCCCAATCTCCTTCTCCTCCCGCAGTCCCGCCTTCATTCGCTCTCTCCCTCCTTCTCACTCTCTTTCTACCTCACTCTCCTCCCTCTCAATGCTTTTTCTCTCTCTCTTTCTCTCCCTCTCTTTCTCTCAACATTTAACTCTGTGTCTATCTCTCGTGTTTAGATTTGAGTGATAAGCTGGTGTGACAATAGATTTAAGAAGGCATCGAAGACTGAA
>NC_142938.1:39066500-39081500 GCF_046866305.1 Octopus bimaculoides
TCCATTCACAGGGCTTTCGTGATCCGGTGGCTATAGTCGAAGATATTTACCCAAGGTGCCAAGCTAAACTTGCCAAGCATATTTCTGTTAGGGGACACTTCACCTATAACGTTATTCTTGTCCACCCATTTTATCTACCTCCAACCCACCTCCACATAATATTCTCTACCCCACGTTCACTACCCCACGTTCACTAACCACACACACACACACACGCACAGATCATGTCTCTCTCTAGTCTAATTCCAAGAATGAAACTACTAGATATCGTAAATCCTTGTACTTTCTAATGCCCATAAGAAACACCTCTTTACATTTGTGTTGAGTTGTTTTCCCTTTCTCAAGCATAGTTACCCATTAGCTACTCAGACTCGTGTGGATATGCATGCGCGTGTCCCTCACAAAGCTTCGGGTGAAACAAAATATATTTTGTCGAACTCACGCTTGTTGATTAAATATGTTACGTACAAACACACGCACACGCACACACATACACACCTACACATATATATATGGAGTTTGCTTCTCAACCACATGGTTCTGGGTTCAGTCCCACTGTGTGGGCCCTTGGGCAAATGTCTTCTGCTTACAGCCTCAGGCCGACTAAAGACTTGTGGGTGGACTTGGTAGACGGAAACTGAAAGAAGCCAGTCGTGTGTGTGTGTGTGCATGTGTGTGTGTGTGTGTGTGTGTGTGTGTGTGTGTGTGTGTATCTGTGTTTGTCCCTCTACCATCGCTTGACAACCGATGTTGGTGCGTTTGCGTCCCCGTAACTTAACGGTTCAGCAAAATAGACAGGTAGAATAAGTTCTAGGCTTACAAAGAATAAGTCCTGGAGTCGATTTGTTCGACTAAAGGCGGTGCTTCAGCATGGCCGCAATCAAATGACTGAAACAAGTAAAAGAATAAGATAAAAGAATATATATTTACATATATTTATGTACGTACGTAGGTACGTAAGTGCGTACGAAGATAAGTATGAGTGCATGTATATTTCCATGTATATATGTATGTATATGTATTGAATATGTACGTAGGAATGTATATACCTATGTATTCACACACAAACTTGTACATTCATACAGACACGTATACACACCCTTACATTCGCCGATACGTGCATTCATGGAAACAAAGCTATTTCAACTTGCTTTCAAATAATAATGATTCTATAATAAACGCATAATGTCTCTTCATTATGCTGTTGTGTAACCACATAACTTCACCTCAGATGAAACAAACCCAACACACTCACACACACACACATACACGTATACATATACAGACAGGCGAGTGTGTGTAGCCATCTGAACTTGTGAAGTGGAAGCATGTGTATGGCATATTATAGCTCGATAGGTATGTGCACCAGCTCTGTGGCCATTTGGAAACACTGGGAGATAGCAACTGTTCGCCACTACAGCCTGACAGCTTTGATGTTTATTGAACTGCACTGAATTAGCTGTTCATCGTGTTCTTTTCGAGCTTTATATGATCAATGATTGACCAGAATTATCGGAAATCTCAGACTACAAATGAATGGTTGGTCAAAACGACAGGAAAAGTTGATTCGTTGGAATGTGAAGATAATTAATATAGGATTACGACTTAGCTAGATGTAGGCCAATTTTCGTGGTGCGTGTGCGCGTGTGCGTTATAGTTGATTATAGGGAACACTTTGTCGGGATGTTAGTGATTTCAGAATGATTAAGAGGAATGTGGAGAGAAGCGAGGGCTGATTGAACCAAGAACATTAGAGAATTATGACATTCAGGCATTTGACGCCAAACAATGATATTTATACGTAATAAAAGTTTCATTTGGGCCAGGCAGAAGGGTTTTATGAAGTGGGGTCAATGGGAGGCTTGTGTTTCAAATATTTTAGCAGCAGCGCAGTGAAGTAAATTTTCATAATCCGTTGGCAAAACTAGCCCAAATCCTTTGCGAGAACGAAATCGTTGGCATTGAGTTACGGTCACCTCATTATAGTCCCCTGTTCCCCAGGAATGGATCACTCGTTGGTTTTTTGGATACACTCAACGACACTACTGCTTACTAAATGCTACACACACACACACACACATATGTATGCAAAGAACTATGTTATTCCAGGTGAATCAACGTCACATAAGAAACGCAATTAAGGGCACTGGCATCAAACAGCCTTATTTACCAATTTCTGTTGGGGTAGTACCAATAGCATAAGCGGTGCTCCACCATGGCCATATCCTCCAGGGCTATAAGTAATAAAAGAATAAAGGTGTATATATACATGTGTTTATGTTTGTGTGTATGTATGTTTGTAGGCAAGTGTGTGTGTGTGTGTGTGTGTCATATATAGATTGATTTAATAATTTTCATTTTTTTTATTTTATTTGCAGATATTTCTATCTACTCCAGTGAGATTTTACAAGAAACCAATCGAAATTGAAAAATATTTTCCTTCACAAACAAGCCAGTAAAGCTATTGAAAATGTATGAAGAGAGTAGCAGCGGTCGAAGTATGGAGGGTAGCTTGCCTCGTTCGTCAGTATTGATCAAAAAGGAACTTCCAAGGCACATGCCTTCCAATAGAAACAGTGAAAACTCAAAAGCTGAACTGACATTTTCCATTGAGAAAATTATGGAATTTACGCCGTCCAAGCGGACTAATAAAGATCTATCTCCACAACAGCATTTACACAATAACCAACATAATAGCAACAGTAACGTGTGCATCAACAACAATCATAGCAACAACATTAACTCTTCTAACAATAATCATAATGTTCACAATAGCATCATTAACAATACCAATAATATCGTCAACAATAACAGCAACAACAACATTCTTAAGGTCAGTGGACACAATGGTTACAAAACTCAGTCGAAAAACATCGATTCGTTATGGGTTCCAACATCGGTGTTTAATCCGTCAATGCATGGATCTGCATACGCGAGTATCTTCTTTAATACGGATCTCCAACGACGGGCAGGCTTAAACTTAATTAGTAATCCTTCAGATTATAGGGACCCAGTTATTTATGCACCTTACCTCCATCCAGCGTTTCCGTTACCTCGAAACGCTAACGTAAATGATTACCAGACACAAATACTTAGGCAATATCCCTTTTTATTTAATTCGAACTCCATCAGAAAAGACAGAAATCTGGAGACTCTCAATATGTTTAAAAATACAGGTTTTCAGGGATTACATCATAATGCATCCAGATATTCGTCGGCCATCGATAAAAATTTAATTGTTGACGTAGGAGGTTATGCCTGCAAAGATTCCATTATCGGCAGTGGTGTATCTGAGAATGGTATAAGCAGCGGGTGCTCCGTAAATAGTAACAGCATGAATGGTAGTAGTGTATGGAAAAGTCCACAAAGTCTAACACCAAATGCACATTGCTCTTCGTCGCAAAGAAAATCTTTTATCGAAAATAGTAACGTTTATTCGGATGCTTCTGCTCTTCCATTGGCTTTGACGCCGAACTCTACGAGTTCCAAGCAACATGAGAGCTTAAACAGTTCTTGTAACTCTAGTCAGCAGGGAGAAGATGGAAGATCTAGTATTAAATCAACAATTGCCGTCGGTTCACCGGACTCAGCTTTGGTATCGCCGAATAATATTGCCAATACCAGCAACAGTTCTTCTCTGATGGCAGGGCGATCTTTGGTAGCAAAGAAAAACAGTTTAAAGACACAGAAGACGTTCACGTGCCCCGAATGTGGCAAGATTTTCAATGCCCACTATAACCTAACACGTCACATGCCTGTGCACACTGGTGCTCGTCCATTCATATGTAAAGTATGTGGTAAAGGTTTTCGACAAGCCAGTACTCTGTGCCGTCATAAGATTATACACACTTCGGAAAAACCACATAAATGCAACACTTGCGGGAAGGCCTTTAACCGGAGCTCCACGCTGAACACACACATGCGTATACACCAGGGTTACAAGCCATTCGTCTGTGAGTACTGCGGTAAAGGGTTCCATCAGAAAGGTAACTATAAAAATCATAAATTGACACACAGCTCCGAAAAACAGTTCAAATGTTCTGTATGCAACAAGGCCTTTCACCAGATCTACAACCTCACTTTTCATATGCATACCCACAACGAAAAGAAACCGTTCACCTGTCAGATATGCGGTAAAGGGTTTTGTCGAAATTTTGACCTAAAGAAACATATGCGAAAATTACACGAAGGTGCTTCACTTCCATCTTCCGGTTCTTCGTTCGGCGGAAGACTAATCAGTTCACCCGGGAATGGTAGCGCTGGTTTGCATCACAGTTCGCATCCAAATCTAACAAATCCAGCACCAAACACAAGCAGTATGCTAGCAGCAGCAGCTGCACAATCCTCTCTTTCAAACCAAGCTGCAGCGGTGTTCTTTTCACGGCCGACAGCTCTTCTTTCACAGAATCCTTTGACGTGTCATCGTTCTTTGCTCTCGCCTCTCGTCCTTAATTCCTCAGCCACCAGTCTATTACACAAAATATCTTCTATGATATAATTAAACTCTCTTAGTTTGTTGGAAGTTTTTCTATGTTTTTTTTAAATTATGTACTTTAAATTTTCCAGCATTTCAGTCCGTGAATAATTAATTTAAAAGAAAAAAAAGACAAAGATAAATTAAATAACAAAAACAAAAACAAATGATGAATGTAAAAAAAAAAAAAAAACTATTTTCAAACATTCTAAAAACAATTACAACAACAATAATAATACTAACAATAATGACCATAACAAAAACTCTCCCCCAAAACACAAATGCAGAAGCAACATCAATATGGCAGTGAAATGAGAGTGAGAAACAGAAATAAAATACAAAGATATGCTGATTCATTACAATAACTGAAAGAAGTAACTGTAGCAGCAGCAGCAGTAGTAGTTGTAGTTGTAGTAGTAGTAGTTGCAGTTGTAGTAGTAGTAGTTGCAGTAGAAGTGGTACTACTGTTAGTAGAAGACGAGGAAGAAGACTGCACAGAAGACAAGTAAAGGGGAAATAGAAAAACAAGAGGCGAAGAACAGAAGAACAACAGGTAAAAAAGAAAGAAGAGAAAGGGGAAGGTGAGGTAAAAAGACGCTAGAAAGAGCAGCACACAGACTGCAGGTATTTCCAAGAACGAAATATTGCTGTGGACGAGTTTATTTGTTGCTCAAAATACTCCTTGGGATTACTTAACATGGTTCTTCTCTTATATTACTTATTTGGCAAAGAGTAAGGCTCTCTGGTCACAATGATAACGATGATGGTGATGGTGGTGGTGGTGGTGGTGGAGGAGGAGGAGGAAAGGAAGAAAAGAAGGAAAGGAAGAAAAGAAGGGAAGGAAGAGGAGGACAACGAGTAGAACACTGATGATGATGATGATGATGACGATGATGATGATGACGACAACGATGATTTCAGCCATGACGAATACTAAAACGTTCATCGTCGAGATCATTATCATCATCATCATCACCGTCGTCATCATCGTCGTCGTCGACATCATCGTCATCATCACAATTACCATGACGTTGGCAGGAGACACGGCAGAAGTAAGACAACAAACAGGTTGTTGATGGTGATGAAGGTGACGACAGGGAGAGGTAAACAAAAAGCACGCGATACGAGAACCTACTACTACTACTGCTGCTACTACTGCTACTACTACTACTACTACTACTACTACTACTACTACTACTACTACTACTACTACTACCACTGCTACTACTACGGTTACTGCCACAATGAAATGTGGCTCAAATATCATTGACAGTAAAGATGTGTGTAAAATTCTGTATACAAATATTATAAATATATAAATATATATATAAATGGTATAAATGATTGGTTGAACATACTATCATGTTTTTATTGTTATTTTTCTAATACTTTTGAATTCGTTACCGTTACTTACTGTTTCATATATATACATAAACATGTGTACATACACACACACACACATATATATATGTATATGTATATATATATATATATATATATATATATATATATATATATATATATATATATATATGCAGGGCAGGGAATTCTCAGTATGTTGGAGAAGCAGGTTACTGTCAATCCCTATATATTTATGATTATATATATATATATATATATATATATATATATATATATATATATGTGTGTGTGTGTGTATGTATGCATATGTATATATATGTATATGTATATATATATATATATATATATATATATATATATATATATATATATATATATGTATGTATGTATATGTATATATATATATATATATGTGTGTATGTATGCATATGTATATATATGTATATATGTATATATATATATATATATATATATATATATATATATATATATATATATATATATATATATATATATATATATATATATCTTCGACATATGAAGCAGTTAATCCAGACTCGTTTTATTTTTCTTTCTCTATCTGTTTCTTTATTTCTGTCTGTCCAAGAGCGTCGGCGCCAAACGTCAGAGGCTTTTCCATTTTTCCTGCGTGTCAGGCTAATGCACATTTGCTGTTCCTTCACCTGTCTATGTCTGTTTTGTATACTTTTGAACCATAGATAAATACGCGCACACATATGCACACACATATATATATATGTATATATATATATATATATATATATATGTGTGTGTGTGTGTGTGTGTGTGTGTGTGTGTGTGTGTATGTATTTGTGTGTCTGTGTTTGTCCCCCCACCACCACCATCGCTTGAAAACTGATGTTGATTTGTTTACGTCCCTGTAAAATAGCGGTTCAGCAAAAGAGACCGATAGAATAGGTACTAGGCTTCCAAAGAATAAGTCCTGGGGTCGATTTGTTCGACTAAAGGCGGTGCTCCAGCATGGCCGCAGTCAAAATGACTGAAACAAGTAAAAGAATAAAAGAATATATTTATATATTACATACATATTAGAGGGATGACCACTAAGTGGACATCCATTATGTTAGAGGTAGACACCATATGGTCTGACCACTAAGAAAAGATGTATATATATATATGTATATATATATATATATATGTATATATATATATATATATATATATCGAAATACCCAAGATGCAGATAAGATAGAGATTTTTATTTATTTACGGCCTCAAACATCTCAATACCTTGCGCTTTAGTTTTGTCCCTTATTATTTATCTTGTTTCTCTCCATGAAATTCAATTGAATTCAGTTGTTGTCTTAAATTCATGCTTATTCATTTTCTAAGCTTCCTAAATTCATGCTACGTTATATTCTAATCACCCAGAATTCATTGCTCTTTTAAAAAATTACGATTTACGCATTGTTGTCTCTCAAATATTTAAAATCTACAATTAAGAGCCCTCTCTACTCGCTGGCGGTACCTACCCACCACCACTACCCATTTTCCTTTATTCAAAAATTCTTATCGCTCCTTAAAATTATGGCTTTTAAGTGTTGATTTCTCAGCCCAAGAATTACAGCGTGATGTGCTGCTTGACTGGTCCCCCCTCTCTCTCTCTCTCTCTCTCTCTCTCTTTATATATATATATGATGATGATGATGATGATCTTTTCTCCCGCCATGCCTCTGTCTACCCCTCCATCCTCTCTCTCCCCCTTCGTAGTTTTTCCTTTAAGGTCTTCAGGTTCTGGCTATATATAAATGAGAAACCCATTCTAAATTATCTCGCTGACGTACTACGACGAAATACCCAAGATGCAGATAAGATAGAGATTTTTATTTATTTACGGCCTCAAACATCTCAATACCTTGCGCTTTAGTTTTGTCCCTTATTATTTATCTTGTTTCTCTCCATGAAATTCAATTGAATTCAGTTGTTGTCTTAAATTCATGCTTATTCATTTTCTAAGCTTCCTAAATTCATGCTACGTTATATTCTAATCACCCAGAATTCATTGCTCTTTTAAAAAATTACGATTTATGCATTGTTGTCTCTCAAATATTTAAAATCTACAATTAAGAGCCCTCTCTACTCGCTGGCGGTACCTACCCACCACCACTACCCATTTTCCTTTATTCAAAAATTCTTATCGCTCCTTAAAATTATGGCTTTTAAGTGTTGATTTCTCAGCCCAAGAATTACAGCGTGATGTGCTGCTTGACTGGTCCCCCCTCTCTCTCTCTCTCTCTCTCTCTCTCTCTCTCTCTCTTTATATATATATATGATGATGATGATGATGATCTTTTCTCCCGCCATGCCTCTGTCTACCCCTCCATCCTCTCTCTCCCCCTTCGTAGTTTTTCCTTTAAGGTCTTCAGGTTCTGGCTATATATAAATGAGAAACCCATTCTAAATTATCTCGCTGACGTACTACGACGAAATACCCAAGATGCAGATAAGATAGAGATTTTTATTTATTTACGGCCTCAAACATCTCAATACCTTGCGCTTTAGTTTTGTCCCTTATTATTTATCTTGTTTCTCTCCATGAAATTCAATTGAATTCAGTTGTTGTCTTAAATTCATGCTTATTCATTTTCTAAGCTTCCTAAATTCATGCTACGTTATATTCTAATCACCCAGAATTCATTGCTCTTTTAAAAAATTACGATTTATGCATTGTTGTCTCTCAAATATTTAAAATCTACAATTAAGAGCCCTCTCTACTCGCTGGCGGTAACCCGCCCTCCCACCCCCTCCACCGGAAGTTCATCCCTCTGTCATCCCACCCCCTCCACCGGAAGTTCATTCCTCTGCCATCCCACCCCCTCCACCGGAAGTTCATTCCTCTGTCATCCCGCCTCCTCCACCGGAAGTTCATTCCTCTGTCATCCCACCCCCTCCACCGGAAGTTCATTCCTCTGTCATCCCACCCCCTCCACCGGAAGTTCATTCCTCTGTCATCCCACCCCCTCCACCGGAAGTTCATTCCTCTGCCATCCCACCCCCTCCACCGGAAGTTCATTTCTCTGTCATCCCGCCCCCTCCACCGGAAGTCCATTCCTCTGTCATCCCACCCCCTCCACCGGAAGTTCATTCCTCTGTCATCCCACCCCTCCACCGGAAGTACATTCCTCTGTCATCCCACCCCCTCCACCGGAAGTTCATTCCTCTGTCATCCCACCCCTCCACCGGAAGTTCATTCCTCTGTCATCCCACCCCTCCACCGGAAGTTCATTCCTCTGTCATCCCACCCCTCCACCGGAAGTTCATTCCTCTGTCATCCCACCCCCTCCACCGGAAGTTCATTCCTCTGTCATCCCACCCCCTCCACCGGAAGTTCATTCCTCTGTCATCCCGCCCCCTCCACCGGAAGTTCATCCCTTTGTCATCCTGTCAACCTCGGCTGTCTCCCGGAACCCATCTAGTGGCCTTGGCCATCCTCTCCCCTACCTTTGGGTAGCGCATTAAGGTTGAGAAATGTTTGCAGGTTGTAGGTAATGTTTTGCTTATGAATTCTTCCAATTGCAAGTTTTCTTTTCAGGTACACGACACTGCTTTTCCTCTTCCCAGGCTACAGGCCCACACCCCCAACACCCATACTGTTAGGATTGGCACTCTCAACGTCGGCACGCTGAAAGGTAGATCTGGTGAAATTGTTGAGATGCTTGAACGGAGATGCGTAGATATGTGCTGCATCCAGGAAGTAAGATGGAGAGGAGGTTCTGCAAGGTTCCTCACAGGCAAAGAACACAGGTACAAGATTTTCTGGGCAGGGAACACTGACGGGGTCGGGGGCGTAGGAATACTTCTAGCGGAGAAATGGGTGGATAAGGTAATCGAGGTCGTTAGAGTAAGTGACAGAGTACTTAAGATCAGACTAGTGCTTCATCATAGATTAGCTACTGTCATCTCAGCCTATGCACCTCAACCTGGGCTACCAGATGGTCTGAAAGACCAATTCTATGACACCCTCTTGCAAACTACCTCGTCGACGAGTGACAGGGACCTTCTCTTTGTGGTTGGAGACTTCAACGGTCATGTCGGACGTCGTGCTGGGGGCTTCCATGGCATACATGGAGGCTATGGCTTCGGTTCCCGCAACGAGGAGGGAACCAGACTGCTGGAGTTCTGTGATGCAACCAATCTTATGGTCTGCAATACCAACTTCAGGAAACCTGCCAGTCACCTAGTCACCTACCGCTCCGGCAGACACTCTAGCCAAATCGACTACATCCTCGCCAGAAATAGGGAAAGAGGGCGGCTTATAAATGCCAAAACCTACCCTGGCGAAGAATGTACCCCACAACATAGATTAGTAGTTAGCGACTTTGGGATCAAGGCAAAATGGGTGCCCAGAATTAGACAGGCTTGGAGAAGAAGGGTGTGGAAGCTTAAAGACCCTGCAAACGGACAGAGACTTAGAGACAAGTTACTTGAAGCATTTAACGAAATAGAAGGGGATATAGCATCATACAACGTGGAAGACAATTGGAGATTTCTGCGGGACAACCTGTTGAAAGCCACCGACCAGATTTGTGGGTGGTGTAAGGTCCCCTCCCAACCCAGAGTAACGTGGTGGTGGAACAAGGAGGTAGACAGGGCTATTAGACAAAAGAAACAAGCTTGGAAGGACTGGAAGAACGGTGGTAGCAGGGAATTGTACCAATGTGCCAGAAGGGAGGCTAGGCGACAGGTTTATTTAGCCAGAGGGGAAGCAGATAAGGAAAGATTTGCCAATGTTCTGCGCCGTGAGGACCAAAGACTCGAGGTATTTCGGGTTGCAAGACAGTGTAGGAGAGAGAATAGTGATGTTGTAGGAGAGAAATGTGTTCGCATGGATGATGGTACGCTTGCATTAAATGAGGATGCAAAGAAAGAGGTCTGGAGATGCCACTACGATAGATTGCTTAATAAAGAGAATGAATGGGAGAAAGAGAGCCTGCCTTATGTCGACCCAATAGAGGGACCAGCTATCCGAGTTGATAGTACCAGGGTAGATAAAGCAATTAAGAGTATGAAGACCGGGAAAGCCCCCGGCCCATCAGGAATCACTGCAGAGATGCTCAAAATATCTGGCAGTGTTGGCTATAGCCTAGTCACCCGTATTACGAACCAGGTGATACACGAAGGAGTCATACCCTATGACTGGTGTAGCAGCATCATAGTCAACTGCTACAAAGGTAAAGGGGACGCTTTAGATACAAATAATTACAGAGGCATCAAGCTGTTAGATCAGGTTATGAAAGTTACAGAGAGGGTCATAGCCCAACTAATTAGGGAGCGAATCAATTTAGATGAGATGCAGTTTGGGTTCGTGCCAGGTAAAAGCACTACTGATGCCTTATTTCTAGTGAGACAGTTGCAAGAGAAATACCTAGCCAAGGATAAACCTCTGTACCTGGCTTTCGTTGACATGGAGAAAGCCTTTGACAGGGTCCCCCGATCCCTTATCTGGTGGTCAATGAGGAAACTTGGGATAGAAGAATGGCTAGTGAGAGCTGTGCGAGCCATGTACAGAGATGCGGCCAGTAAGGTGAGGGTTGGAAATGAGTACAGCAATGAATTCCGGGTAGAGGTAGGGGTCCACCAAGGTTCCGTCCTCAGCCCCCTATTATTTACCATAGTCCTCCAGGCAATCACAGAGGAGTTCAAGACAGGTTGCCCCTGGGAGCTCCTCTATGCTGATGACCTTGCCCTAATTGCGGAGTCACTATCAGAACTAGAGGAGAAGTTTCAGGTGTGGAAGCAAGGTCTAGAATTGAAGGGCCTTAGAGTCAACCTAGCTAAAACCAAAATCCTAATAAGTAGGAAGGTAGATAAAACACAAACCCCTTCAGGTAGATGGCCCTGCTCAGTATGTAGAAAAGGAGTAGGTAGTAACTCTATAAGATGTACCCGGTGCAAGCTATGGACACATAAGAGGTGCAGCAACATCAAAGGCAGGTTAACTAGCAAGTTAGTTTTTGTTTGTGGCAGATGTTCAGGTGCAATAAAGACTGCAAACAAACAGGAAACAACTTCTATCTCATTCCAGGGTGAAAAACTAGAGGTAGTCGATAGCTTCCGCTATCTGGGCGACCAAGTTAGTAGTGGGGGTGGGTGCGCTGAAAGTGTAGCTGCTAGAATAAGAATAGCCTGGGCAAAGTTTAGAGAGCTCTTACCCCTGCTGGCGACAAAGGGACTCTCACTCAGAGTAAAAGGCAGACTGTATGACGCATGCGTACGAACAACCATGCTACATGGCAGTGAAACATGGGCTGTAACTGCTGAGGACATACGTAAGCTCGCAAGGAATGAAGCCAGTATGCTCCGTTGGATGTGTAATGTCAATGTTAATACCCGTCAGAGTGTAAGTATCTTGAGAGAAAAGCTGAACATTAGAAGCATCAGTTGTGGCGTGCAAGAGAGACGATTGCGCTGGTATGGACATGTGGTGAGAATGGAGGAGGATAGCTGCGTGAAAAAGTGCCACACCCTAACAGTTGAGGGAACCCGTGGAAGAGGTAGGCCCAGGAAGACCTGGGCTGAGGTGGTGAGGCAAGACCTTCGTACATTGGGCCTCACCGAGGCGATGACTACGGACCGAGACCTTTGGAAATGGGCTGTGCGTGAGAAGACCCGGCAAGCCAAGTAAGATCGTTGCCAGTGCCCCTGGACTGGTTCTTGTGCGGGTGGCACATGAGATGCACCATTTTGAGCGTGGCCGTTGCCAGTACCGCCTGACTGGCTCCTGTAGGATTTTCGAGCGAGATCGTTGCCAGTGCCCCTGGACTGGCTTGTGCGGGTGGCACATAAAAGACACCATTTCGAGCGTGGCCGTTTTCGTGCGGGTGACACGTAAAAGCACCCACTACACTCTCTGAGTGGTTGGCGTTAGGAAGGGCATCCAGCTGTAGAAACTCTGCCAAATCAGACTGGAGCCTGGTGTTGCCATCCGGTTTCACCAGTCCTCAGTCAAATCGTCCAACCCATGCTAGCATGGAAAGCGGACGTTAAACGATGATGATGATGATGATGATGTGTGTGTGTGTGTCTGTGTATGTATATATATATATATGGGAGATTATACAAAAAATAACAACAGACGAGGACAGGTGGTGTAAATAACAAAAGTATATATTAGTATGACGCTCGGGAATACGGAAAGTCTTTGACGTTTCGAGCTACGCTCTTCAACAGAAAGAATACGGGACAAGGAGAAAAACACGGAGAAAAAAAATTGAATAGTGTTCAGTCAACGGTCAATCATAATAATGGCCGATCATAACAATGGCTGACTGACCGGAAGTTAGAAATTCTTATTTCAGGAGAGCTAAGAAAGGGGGAGATAACGAACGGTGATCGGGAACGAGGGGCTGTGTGTGGGAGGTAGACTGCTGGTGATCTTGACGTATGTAGTGTGAAAATGGGGGAAGGGAGAAAGGGGGAAAGTAGTTGGTCAGTTGTAGTGTGTGCGTGGTGTGATGCGAGGGTATTGGTGTGGTGTGCGTGGTGTGATGCAAGGGTATTGGTGTGGTGTGATGTGAGGGTGTTGGGAGGTGGGGAAGGCATGGGTGGAGTGTGGGGTAGAGGTAGGGGTATGTGGGTAGGGTGGGGTATGTGGGTAGGGGTGGGTGGTGGGTGTAAGGAATTGGATGGGGTGGAGTGGGAAGGTAGAGTAGGAGTGTGTTGGGGTGTGGTGGGATGAGCTTATGAGGGAGTGTTGACGAGGAGGGAGAAGGGGAAGGTCGATGTAAGAGAGGGGGAAGATGGGTATGGGAGGGGAGAGGAAGAGAGGAGAGAGGGTGGGTATAAGAGAGGGAAGGGGGATTGAGAGAGGGGGAAGGTGGGTATGGGGGGAGAAAGAGGGGAAGGTGGGTATGGGGGGAGAAAGAGAGGAAGAGAAAGAGAGGAAGAGAAAGAGAGGAAGAGAAAGAGAGTGAGAGAGAGGGAAGAGGGGTATGGGGGGGAAGAAGAAAGGAAGAGAAAGAGAGTGAGAGAGAGGGGAAGAGAGTGAGAGAGTAAGGGTGAGAGAGTAAGAGAGTAAGAGTGTAGAGAGTAGGAGAGTAAGAGTGTAGAGAGTAAGAGTGAGAGAGGGGGGAGTACGGGAGAGGGGGGAGGGGGGAGTACGAGAGAAGAGAGTGAGAGAGAGTAAGAGAGAGGAGAGAAAGAGGAGTGAAAGAGTAGGAGAGTAAGAGTGTAGAGAGTAAGAGTGAGAGAGGGGGAGTACGAGAGAAGAGAGTGAGAGAGAGTAAGAGAGAGGAGAGAAAGAGTAGGGGTGAAGAGAAGTGGGAGTGGAGAGAAGTATGAAGAGAGGTGAAGAGACGTACAAAGAAGTAGGAGTCGGAGCAGGAGGTGGGGGAGGGGAGAGATGGGTGGTAGGAGGGAGGGTGGGGGAGAGAGACAGGAGGAGGGGGTTAGATGAAGAGTGGAGGGGAGTTGAGCCCATGTGCCGCAAAGGAGCGAAGATAGAAGATTAATCCCTGTTCACGGCGCAAACGGGAGTCCGGATGGCCCCTGTGCATGGACAATCCAAACACAGACAGGTGTTGCCGCAAGGAGTGGCCGGCAGAACGGAAGTGGCGTGACACCGGGGTGTCATTGCCGACGTTGATATCTCGGAGGTGTTCCGCGAATCGGTCGGCCAGGCGCCGCCCCGTTTGTCCGATGTACAGGGATTGGCAATGTATGTATGTATGTATCTATCTATCTATCTATCTATCTATCTATATATATATATATATATATATATATATATATATATATATATATATATATATATATATATACGATGGGGTGCTGAAAAGTTCCTCGTATCTTTTCATTTGTCTCGCTCGCATACGTTCTGGCGTTTGCTGAATTTTCTTGAGAAGAATCTTTTCTTAGTCGTAAGACCATATGGATGTCCACTAAATGGTCATCTCTCTTATATGTACGTAATATAATTTTTCTGAATCTTCAGATTTTAATATGCTAGGCCACTAGTTTTAAATTGATATTAATCAAATTAATATTCAATTTTTCACCCTTATTATTAAAATATATATATATATATATATACGAACGAACAGACTCACCCATGTGTACAGGGCTGTCTTATTCTAGGCATCCTGGAAAATGAGCACATGTGCGTGTAGAATTATTTATTGCCA
>NC_142938.1:39091500-39104000 GCF_046866305.1 Octopus bimaculoides
TTTTAAACATTAGTTTTAAACATAATCTATATATATATATACCTATACATATATATACATACATATATATATATATATATATATATATATATACATACATACATACATATAGATATAGATATATACATATATATATATATATACATATATATATATATATATATATATATATACATATGTATGTATATATATATATATATATATATATATATATATATATATATATATATATATATATATATATATATATATATATATATATATATTATATATGTATATATATATACATATACATATATATATATATATATATATAATATATATATATATATATATATATATATATATATATATATATATATATATATATATATATATATATATATATATATATATATATATATCGATTTAAATGAGACCTCAAAACTGATCCATTGAAAATACTTTATTAAAATAATGATAATGACCTATGTACATTTCAATGCAATATCCAGATTGATTCATGCATATTATAAAATATGGGATACTGCCTCTCCTCAGGGCCTTATTAGTAGCAGGCAGAGAATAAAAATAGATAACATTCATATACAACAGTCATATTTGACCTATGAAAACATACAAAAAAAACAAGTTGAAAAGACATGAGATGTAATACAACCGTACCTCATAACGGTGTTGAATCCGTGAACATATCACGCAAATGATTCAAATTTATGATGTTAAACTATGAAGTTCGGTAATGAACCAATACGGAACGCTGTACATTTCGAAAAGGACCGTTGGAGTTATAAACATAAATACAAAATTCAGACCGGAGAAAAAAAAAAACCAGTTAGATATTAAAAAAATGCATTTTTAATACAAGTTCCTGGTCAAATAGAAGTATATCTAATAAGTGATGCTTATATTATAATATACTCAATAAACAACTTAAGCATACATAATCTAAAAAAGCCTTATATTAATTTAGTTGGCATTCCGTCGCTTACGGCGTCGAGGGTTCCAGTTGATCCGATCAACGGAACAGCCTGCTCGTGAAATTAACGTGCAAGTGGCTGAGCACTCCACAGACACGTGTACCCTTAACGTAGTTCTTGGGAATATTCAGCGTGACACAACATGACAAGGCTGACCCTTTGATTTACAGGCACAACAGAAACAGGAGGTAAGAGTGAGAGAAAGTTGTGGTGAAAGAGTACAGCAGGGTTCGCCACCATACCCTGCCGGAGCCTCGTGGAGCTTTAGGCGTTTTCGCTCAATAAACACCCACAACGCCCGGTCTGAGAATCGAAACAGCGATCCTATGACCGCGAGTCCGCTGCCCTGACCACTGGGCCATTGCGCCTCCACGTTAGTTTAGTATTTATAAGTAAAAAGCCTTATATGGTTATTCAAGCCTGCTAGGTTATAGAGAATAAATTATCTACATTTGAATACATTCAAATTATAGTTAACAAGTTACAAAAGAATAAGGATCTAGTTCAAAACGGGGGCACCAGTTTTCATTTCTGCTTTATGTAGTGTTTTTGGTACCGAAACACTTTCAAACTTTGTATACTTGTATATTTTGTGTTATAGAACAGAAAAAAAATTTTGTATTCGAAGTTATTTCATGTAAAAAATTGTCTTATTTCGATAATTTCAACCAATCACTGACAAGTATTCAGCTGTTTACAGTTACTCCTTTGGCAGTTTAAGCGGTTCCTTTTGCAGTTTAAGCGGTGTAAAGCGTATTTAATCTCCATTACATCTGACATTTTGCAGAGAGGCAACACACGTGTGTTCGTTTTCCTTCGTTTTATTTTTAATATAATTTCGTTAACATCTGCCTGAACTGTATGTGTACAACATTTGCCCTAACCCTAACCCTAACCCTAACCCTTCCCTCAAAAACCAGGCCTTGTGCCTATAATAGAAAGGTTTGTTAACTACTGCCAATATGCTTCAGCCATTTTTTGACAAGGAAATAATAATTTTATCACCGCCAGAATCGTTTGAGAATCGTTTTTTTACGTAGTCAGCACTTAATGTATTCGGTTGAATGGACGTCAGTCATTGGTTGAAATTACAGAAATACGACAACTTTAACATGAAATAAGTTGCAATATAATAATTTTTCTTAAGAAGACTAAGAGAAAAAGCTGTTTTATATGACACATTCTACCAGTGTCCCAAGTTTCAAAGTGTTTCGTTAAGAAAATACTGGCGCCCCCGTTTTGAACTAGATCCAAGAATAAAGTTAATTAGCTAAGTGATAAAGTTAAATATACCGAAGAAAATTAGACAGATTTATTGATTACTACGTTAGTGTAGAGACCGTAAACAAAAAAAAAAAAACGGTCACATCTCAAAAAATCTCCAAATAAAATTATGATTTACAAATTTAGTGATTACTATTAAATGAAGTAGCAAGCAAGAACACTAAATAATATCACAATATATATTTTAAAAAAAAACAGACAATATATATAAAGCTAGTTATATTATAAGAGAAAGATATTATGCCTTGACAAACTGGCGATAAATACTATTTTCATATTGATGGTCAAGGGGAGGTAAATCTAGCTCTTTCATAAATATGAGTATATAGAGATTTCAAATTGACTCAGTTTATTTTTAAAAATCATTTATCTATAGAATAAGTGTTAATTATTAAATGTGTGTTAAATTGGTAAACAATAACGTAAAGACTCATTACAGAATTGGCAAGGCTACGACCTATTTATGAGTTATAGCTATTTCTTTTGCCATCCCTCCCACCTGAAGTCAATAAAGGTACTGAGGTTATTTAGTGGAGTCGGTTCAGCTCATCGCATGCCCTTACATTGTTATTAATTTCTGCTAATGTAAGAAATCGGTAATTAATTATATCAAGACAATGTATATCAAGAATAATCGGGGAACGGGCTAAATGACTTGACTCAGTAAATTCTGGGCTCAAATCCACGGACGTCGGTGGTGCCTTATATCCATCTCGGATTAATAAAATAAGTACCTGGTAAGTAATGGGACTATTTTAATATAAAGTACAGATGGGGTAATGTAGTCCTCCATATAGTACATCAGAAAAAGTGGAATGGTTGTAGCTGGAATACTTTGATCATAGATCTGCTCAATGTAGGCTGACATGAGAGTTAATCAACAGCATCTACAATATAATTCTTGTGGACTTTTTCTTTTTTGGTGGGGGGACAATAAATTCAATAACATTTCCACAAACAAGTCCTTTGGAGGATAAGGCCTTGAAGGTTTGGGAATGTTAACTGATTTAGGGACATTGTTGTTCACATCAAAACATAAATAAATATTGAGGAATACGAAAAGTCATTGGTAAAAAGGATTACTCTCTAGCACTGTAGTGCCTTCAACAAAATATGTCTCAAACAAAAGTTCTTCCATATATCTCATATATATATATGTATTGATATAGTCCATCATTATTATTGCTATGTTACTTAAACGTTCGTGCTAGGCTATTACGAAACAGACACGAGATGATAAACTCAACCATTTCATAAAATATTTTGGCTGTTCCCAAAATGGCATTAACGGTAAAAGAATAGTTAAAAATGGTCATAATGAGGTGCATTTGATCATGTTTAATAGCGAGCTATTTTTCTTTGGTAGCTATATATAGAGAAAAACGTAGAAAGAGGAAGTCTTCAATGTATAACAAAGTGAAGAGGAGAAAAGTGGAAAACTGGGAGTGCTAGATGGAAAGCGGGAAAATTATTTTTAAAAGCATATTGCATCGTAGAATGTGTTATTATACAGGAAAATGAGATCGGGGATGTCAATTTGCGAGTTAAAACTGAAAGGAAAATGAAATTGTGATTGCTCCTGATTCTACTACATAGAAATGAGCATGGAAAGATTAACAGTCTAAAATATCAAAGAGTGTATTATTAAGGAAAGGTATAGTGAGATCAGTTGTGAATGTAATGGGCTGAGACAGAAAAGAGAAATGGAGAGAGCGTATTATTGTTCCTGGTAAAATTTAAGTATGGAACCATTCAGTCAGGTAGTAGTATGATCTCGCAGCGATTTAGGAGATACTTGTCTATACGGCGACATTCAGGAAAGAACTCTGATCTGGCATTTTAGTGGTTTGCAAATGTTTTGTCCCAGTATGTGCAAATATGTGAGTGCGCAAGTGTGTATGAGTGTGTATATATGCATGTATATATATATATATATATATATATATATATATATATATATATATATATATATATATATATATATATATATATATATATATATATATATATATATATATATATATATATATATATATATATATGTTTGTATGTAATGGGGGAGAGGCAATGGTAGAAATATAATTATTGTTGAGACTTCTTATGATAATACAATCCTTTTTCTTTTTACAAAAGAATGAAATGGAAAGTGTGGTTTGACTTGGTTCCAGTAGAGCATTAGTATTAATCAAATGAAAGCTTGAGACACGAAATCAACTCTGCTCATAAAACAACGAAATAAATGTTTTATAGCGTGCAGGGTGTCTGCTAGTTAATCACTGCAAAGTCAATAATCATTCAGAAAACAATAGTATTACTTTATCGATAATGAGCAGTACAACCAGCTGAATTATTGGCAGTTCAAATACAATCTCGGCACCATTACACTTCTGTCCAATACTATTAATTCTCTAGAACCTAGTCAACCTTTTCAAAAATAGGTAGAACAGGTGAAGTCTCTACCTTGTCATTCGATCTGTAGAATTCTTTTTCCCATCATTTTCTTTTGTCTTTTAATAATTTAAAATTGAAGGACGGGATCGTTGACGTTGGAACATCTTTGAGATCCAATTTATCAGAGTTGATCTGGAATTAAACAAGATAGAATAAGACACTGATGTAAGTATTGATAGACCTATGAAGTTTAGGAATCTTTCATTTAGTTTGCCATGATGTGTTTGTTTTTATTCTGAAATTTGTCCATGGCAAAAATTCAAAGGTAAAAATAACGGTCATACTGCAAAAATACATTTTGCAAGTACAAGAAAAACATCTTTCTTGCTGTTCTTGTTACTATTATTATCAATAAGGCGGCGAGCTGGCAGAATCGTTAGCATACCGAGAAAAATGCTTAGCGGCATTTCGTCCATCCTTACGTTTCGAGTTCAAATTCCACCGAGTTCGACTTTGCTTTTCATCCTTTCGGGGTCAATAAATTAAGTACCAGTGAAACACAGATCGATGTAATCGACTAGTCCCCTTCCCAAAAATTTCAGGTCTTGTGCCTATAATAGAAATTATTATTATCATTATTATCATTGTTGTTGTTTTACGTTCAGAGTTCAAGTTTTGCCGAGGTTGGCTTTGCCTTTCATCGTTTCGAGATCGATAGAATAAGTTACCAATTAAGCAATGAGGTTGATGTAATCGATTTACCACCTCCCACTAACTTTCTGGCCTTTAGCCAAAATCTGAAGCCTTTATTGTTGTTGTTATTCATTATTGTTAGAGAGGCGAACTGGCAGAAATGTTAGCACGCTGAAGAAAAGCGCATAGCGGCCGAGGTCGACCTTGCCTTTCAACCTTTCAGGGTCGATGAATTAAGCACCAGTTGCGTACTGAGGTCGATCTAATCGATTGGCTCTCCTCCCCCGTCAATTTATTCTGAATTACGTTCTTCATCTTTGCAATCTTTTTTCTATCTCTACACTTTTTGTGTATTGTTCCCTTTTGGTGTCACTCTCTGTTTTCTTGATTCGCCAATCTCTTTTTCTGTTACTTATATTCCTTTCTCTGTATGTCTCTCATTCTTTCTTCCATTTTCCTTTTTCTTCTGTACTCTCTCCTGCTTGCTAGATAATGGTAACGGTCTCTGCATTCGCTCCTCACTTATATTTGTTGACATTTTTTCTCTGCTCGTTCGTTTTTTCATGTTTTTCCACTCTGCGTCTCCTCCCCACTTGCCTTTCTTTTCTTCCTAGGACTCTTTGGTGGTAAGTCTGTGTTACTTTTCTTCCTCTTTACCACTGTATACTGTTCTTCCATTTTTTCCTCCTCTACGGTTAAAACCTCTCCTTTTTGATGTTCCTTCTCTATCTCCTCCTCTTCGTGTTTCTGGGGACACTTAGCTTTCATGTGCCCCCTTACTCCACATAGATAGCATACGGGAGGTCTTCCTTCCACCACAATTCTCAACCTCGTCTCTTCCGGTAGTACCAATTCTTCTGCAATTTTGTGGAGGTCTGGTAAGCTTATATGAACCGATACCTCTAGTCCATATTCACTCACGAAGCGTACCTCCACTGTGCCGTATTTCTTTCCTCTGGTGTAGAATGTCGTTAGCTCTTTAACTTCTTTTAAGCATTCTTCAACCGCCTCCACTGCTGCTATTTCCACTCTTTTGTTGTAAGGGACAGCGTTCTATATATAATCGTTTCTTTCTCTGTCTTTTTTTTTCTTCTGTCTTTTCATTTTTTTCTCTTCTCATTTGTATTTTCTTGTTTTCCACTCTGTGTCTCCTCTCCACTTGCCTTTTTTTTCTTCCTCGGACTTTTCAGTGGTGAGTCTGTCTTCTTTCTTTTTACCACTGTGTATTGCTTCTCTATTGTCTCCTCCTCCACGGTTTCACCCTCTTCTTCCTGATATTCCTTCCCCGTCTCCTCCTCTTCATGTTTCTGGGGACACTTAGCATTCGTGTGTCCCCTTATTCCACAAAGAAAACATACAGGCGGTCTTCCTTCTACCACTATTCTCAACCTTGCTTCGTCTGGCAGTATCAGTTCTTCCGCAATCTTGTGGAGGTCTGGCAAGCTTATATGGACCAAAACCTCTAGTCCATACCTCCAGGCTGATATGGACCGACACTTCCAGTCCATATCCCCACAGTTCACCTCCGTCGTTCTCGATATCTTCAATACCTGAGTGTCTTCCTCTGTGTTATAGAGGATGGCTGCCACCAGCCACACCTCATCAATTTCTGGGGGCACTCTACCTATTCTAACTCTGGCCGCACGTTTGCCACAGTAAGTAGGTAGCAGTGCCCACTCGGCTGATCTCAAAGGCAAAGTGGAGTATTTCCTCGCTTCTTCTTCGCTTACGAAGCGTACCTCTACTGTGTCGTATTTCCTTCCTCTGGTGTAATATGTCGTAATATCCTTTATCTCTCGTAAACATTCCTCTACCGCTTCCTCCGCTGTTACTTTAATTTTTTTTGTTGCCACATTCAACGTTCTATAAATAATTGTCCTTTTTTCTGTTTTTTCAAGTATTTCTTTAGGGGGCGTCAACCTCAGGCTGTCCCCCTCCTTCTTAAACAAACCGTTATATTTTTTTTAATTCTTCTCCTTTAATTCGATTTCTTGGACCTACAGTACCTCTTCTGACAGGCCTTTGTCAGTCACCGCAGCGTAAATGCCCGCTTGTCTACTTTCCATGGCGGTATTATTCATAACTTCACCCATAAATGAGGAAGAAAAAATAAAAGCCAGTTAACAACAATTTCAACAATTCCAGTTAATAACAGTTCATCATTTCAGTAAATTAACAATACAATGCAACAAAACTCACATGGAGCGAACACACTTCTAACACAGCTCGGAATCAAATGATTCGAAAAGCAACTCTAACGACAACGACGACGTCCTCTCAACGATTAGCCGGAGATGATTTTTAAAATGAGAGTATCTAAAATAAACTCGACTACTCTCACAAACAAGAATACTAAAAATGAACCCGATCACTCTTAAAAATTAAGTAAAAAAAAGACGAAAAACTAATCCAGAATCCTTGTCCGGTACCTGATCGATCCCAATGGTAGTCATGGAATGTGAAGGTGGGTGTGCAGGCCGTGTTTGTAATGTTGTGTGTGTGTCGTCTGCAGTCAGAACAGGGACAGTTTTCTCTATGATGGCCTTTTTTTTTACTCCATCCACTGATATAGTGTCTTTACGGCCATTAAGGTCTGTAGTGAAAAATGTATCCGTGCGTGAAAGAAAGCGGAAAGAACCTGCATACGGTGCTGTTAACAGAGTACAACATTGTTGTACAAAGTACAACATCGTTACGCACAAAAACGTGAGTCCAAGAAGTAAAGTTTCCTTCAAGGCAAAGCTAGAAATGTAATTGTCAAGTAGGTAAGAGGTTTTAAACAGGAGTGATATCTTCAAAATTGGCAAAAATAAAAATTGTCGAAGATAAAATAAATTTATTATTGTTACTAAATATGTTAGTGATATATAATTTCTGAACGGTTTTGCTGTAGTTTGATTTCTTTATCCATCAGTTTCTAATAAGATAGAGATGCGAGTAAAATAATAATAGAAAAATAAATATAAAACTTTGGAAACAGCAACGCCGCTAAAACTTACGTGGAAACTATGAGCCTGCTTTCAAGGGAGATAATCAGATAACGACTTGAAAGTTAACGTAAGATCGTAATACTTCGTGTAAAGTAAATATAACAAATAATCCAGAATCCTTGTCCGGTACTGGATCGATTCCCAAATCTAATCAGTTCGTGCTAATCACGAGGTCAAACATCCCTGAAAGTTTCATCCAAATCCACGGACAAAACAAGCAAACAAACACGACTGAAAAACAATACCTCCACCTTCGTTAAGGCGGAGCGATAATAATAATAATAATAATAATAATAATAATAATAATAATAATAATAATAATAATAATAATAATAAACTTGATCGGGTTATCAATACTGTCCAGGGAATATGCACTAAGAGCAAGGATAATAGGGCAATTAACAACTATCGGCAACAACACAAATGAAAATGAAGATGAAAATAAAAACAAGAGTTTTTTACTCAAACCCCAAACTAATTATGGTGACAGGAAGCATAACGTACACATAGGGAAAAACAGGAATAAACGTGATGCAACACCCTTCAATTACATAATAGATACTAATATAAGTAGAATAGTATTCATCAGGCTGAGTAAGAAGTAAGCAATGTTTTGAAACATGAAATTCATCACAATATATTTCAACAATGCGGGAAGTTTATTCATCAAAGTAAGTACTATTACAATCAATACATTTTTGCCATTGAATTACAAGTTTGTTTATTCCAGTAACATAAAAATATGGAGTTCTGGAGCTGACGAACTCTTTGAACGCACTTTCAGCATCGGTTTGATTTTTGAACTCCTTCTCTTGCAGGAAACCATCAAGGTGCTTGAAAAAGTTGTAACCAATGGGAGACAGGTCTGGGTAGGCAAGAACTTCGTAGTGAAGTTCCTTCAACTTCTGAAGCGTCATTAGTAAAGCGTGTGATCGAGCATTGTCATGAAGAATGATTGGCTCTCTTCTGTTGACCAATCTGGGACGGAGGAGTAGCAGTTCTTAGTTCATTTTGGTAATTTCATAGCAATATGTTTTCTCCAGTAATGGTTTTTCCGGATTTTAAGAAGTTATACTGAATGAGTCCAGCCGTACACCACCAAACTGTCACCAGAACCTTCTTTTTGAAGAGCTCGGGTTTTGAGAAGGTTTTCGGTGCTTCATTTTGGTCCAACCACTGCGAAGAACGTTTTTTATTATCCACTTTTTACAGAATCCACTTTTCATGGCAAGTTACAATACGGTCGAGAAATGGATTGGTCTGGTTCCGAAGAAGAAGCGACGAACAAATTTCACATCTGCGCATTTTCTGATTTTCATTCAAATCGTGTGGCACCCATTTGTCGAGCGTTTTTGAGTTTCCTATCGCATGCAAATAGTTGCAGGCAGTTTTCAGGCTAACTTGAATTTGTTTTGTCAGTTCTCGAGTGGTTTTATGGGGATCTTTCTCAATGCCGGTCTTTAATTGACCGTCATCGATGACAGATGGGCGTTCATTACTTTGACGATTTTCAAGGCGTCCACTGCAAAATCGTTTAAACCATTTTCGAGCTGACCACTCACTGGTCATTTCCTCATCAAACGCTTTGTTGATATGGTGAACAGTTTCGGCTGCTTTACGTCCTTTTCTGAAGTTGAATAGCAAAATTGCTCGAATATCGCGCATTGACGGTTCCATTTCAGATGCTTGTAACAAACATTTAATGCAAATGCGATGAACAACACGTTACAAATTAAATATTTTTGAAAACCAAACATTTTGTTGACCGCTCGCTGTTGGTATTGTTGCGTACAGTATCAGTCTCGGTTGAGATAGTAGTGATAAGAGGAATATTGATATTATTATTATTATTATTGTTTTTCCTACTGCGATTTTTATCAGGAGCGGTGCTGCCAAGGGTATTATTACTACTCCGGGTGATGGATAAGTGTTTCTTATTCAGGCCAGCTATGACTGTACCTAGATTGGGGAGTGCTGAGTAGGAGACCCAAACGTTTCTACGGGAGAGTAAACTTGTGTGAGGAGGTGAATTGCTTTAGTATATACTATCAGGTCGAGTAAAAAGTAAGCAGCGTTTTGAACCATGAAGAATTTGTACCGGATTTTTGCAGAGTTTTGATTTTTTTGAAACAATTTTTAGCGATTGTCTGATAATACAGACATAGAATTACTCAAAGGCATCAATAAATTAACATTGATATTTTTCACTGTTGTTTGGTGAACGACAGTGTAATCGATATTATTAATCGTTACTACATATTGGTCATCCATATCTAAGTCGAACTTTTACTGCCACAAACTCTTCGCCTGGATTTAAATTCTAGAACACAACAGGCAAAATGCCAATTTTATTCTCGTCTTGCCTTCCGTATAACGCCTGTACAACCAACAATAACAATAACACAGAGAAGAAAATCAAAAAAATAACCGTTTTAAACAGTTGCAACAAGAATTACAAAACCGAGGCAACTAAGTATATAATAAATAAATATGATGATAGATGCACCAATAATGTGTAATACATCAGTAGCAACAGAGCAGATTATACCAAACATAGTCATCATCATCATCATCGTCATCATCATCACCACCACCACCACTATCGTCAGGGTCATTATCATCTTCATTAACCATCATATTTATTGCCAAATCTACCTTAATCGTCATTATCGCCGTCTTCCCTTTTCTTTCTTCATCTGTTCCTCTTCTTTTCCTCCTCCACCTCTTCCCCGGTCCTTTCTCTACTTCATTTACTCTTGCTCTCATGTTCATCTTATTCCATTTTCTTTTTCCCCCCATCGCATTCGTGTTTCTTTATTCCATCGTCAGCATTCTTCTTCTTATTCATCTTCTTATTCTTCTTCTTATTATTATTATTCATCTTCTTCTTCTTCTTCTTCTTCTTCTTCTTCTTCTTCGTCTTCGTCTTCTTCTTCTTCTTTTTCTTTTTCTTCTTCTTCTTCTTCTTCTTCTTCTTCTTCTTCTTCTTCTTCTTTTTCTTCTACTTCTTTTTTTCTTTTTCTTCTTCTTCTTTTCTTCTTCTTCTTCTTCTTCTTCTTCTTCTTCTTCTTCTTCATCATCATCATTATCATCATCACCACCGTTGTTGTCGACGTCCACCTTGTCGTCGTCATCGTCATCATTGTCACGATCAACTTTTTTCTTCTTTTCTTCTTTGCATCTTCTTCGTTTTCATCTTCTTTCTCGTCATTTTCTTCTTAATCTTCGTCTTCTTCACAACCTTCTTTTTCTTCAACATCATCTTTTTCATATTCTATCTTTTCTTTCTTCATTTCCTTTTTGTCGTTTTCTGTTTTCTCCATCTTATTTATCCTCATCTTTTGTACTTGATAAGTGACGGCGAATTAGTGAACCGTCAACCAAAAAGAAAAGAAAAAACTATTCAATTCTGACTGACTACACACGTGGCCACGGAGCCATTTATTACAAACACACACGCACACATACATGCACGCACACTCATACACACACACACACATGCACACGCGCGCACATGCATGCATAAGCGGACACCATCACACACGGGCACGCACACACACACACACACACACACATACACACACACGAATACACATGGACATGCACATATATTGTTTAATAGCGAAAGGCAAACAGTATGTGTGTGGTGGAGTGTAAAATGGCGTAAATAATAATAATAATAATAATAATAATAATAATAATAATAATAATAATAATAATAATAATAATAATAATACAAAAGAATGGGAGTTAATAAATAACTAGATAAATAAAAATAAGTAAACAAATCAATAAAGAGATAAATAAAATAACGTTTGAAGAAGCAGGGACAATATGTCGGACTGGTCGTTCGTTCGGTTATCACCATCTGGTCCGAGTTGGCATAAGACAAGTTAACAACTCTCGGGAGTTTAGCGGCTTTTCAACTGCGTGGATAGCAATACACCACGTTTATTTAGCCATCACACATATAGAATAATACATCAGCGAAAATAATGTCTAATCATTCACCTCCACCACTTACACCAGCCATTCACCAGCAACTGACACAATCATCATAAAACAACACTATAACCGCCGCCGTGTTATTGCTATAACCGACTCTGACACCTCCACCACCACCACCACCAACACGTCCGCTGTCGCTGCCGCCACCACCGCCGCC
>NC_142938.1:39109000-39111500 GCF_046866305.1 Octopus bimaculoides
TTTTATGTAGGTGAATCTAGCCGATGAGAACTAATCAAATTTACGTTAACAAACGTAATTTGGAAAGTTCGAAACCTAGCTCCTAGATTATCCACATCTGGGTTGTACATTTATTTAATGTTCTTCATACAGGTAATTTGAATTGTTTATGATCACCGCCTGCAAACATTTTTGCTAGTATATATATATATATATATATATATATATATATATATATATATATATATATATATATGTGTGTGTGTGTGTGTGTGTGTGTGTGTGTGTGTGTGTGTGTGTGTGTGTGTGTGTGCGTGCGTGTGTGTGTATGTGTGTGTGTGCCAGTAGATATATTTAATATATTTATATATACAGTGAAGCTTTACTATAATGTCGTATATTATTGTCTGCTATTTCCAGTGAATATTGGTGCTTTGTTGTACCACAGTCCTATATATATATATATATATATATATATATATATATATATATATATATATATATATATATACGCACCACAGTACACATACCCATACACACTGTTACCCTCACCTACATGCACTAATATACACACACTCATACACACTGTTATTCTCACCCACACGCACCACTATACCCACACCTATTCACACTGTTCCACTCATCACTCACTTCACACACCACACATCCACACAAGCGCATAATACCTGAACACAGACAATATATACACATCCACACACACACGCAGCACGCATAAGCACATAGACAAAGATAACTTTCGCCCACATACATACACTATACACATGCAAACCGTTTGGTCACAGTGACACACACACACACACACATATATATGTGCACACACCACGTGAAAATGCACACAAGTATTACACACAAAGACACACGCACTCACATACACACGTTACACACGTACACACACACGTTACACGCACACACACATCAAACTCACTCGCCCCACATTCATACATACACACGTGCTCACACACACCATTCTCACATACACACACGCTTGCGCTCTTCTTCTTGTTGGGATCACCATGAATTATCTCCCCTTCATTCAACCCCTTTATTATTATCCCCATTTTATTCAACCTCTTTTTTTTCAATTATTCACCATGTTGGACCACTGAACGCAACACGTTTTTTGTTCTTTCATTGTCTCTCTATTTATTTCCTCTTATTCTTTTCCGTCGAAGAGCGTAGGCCTGAAACGTAAAAGACTTTTCCATTTCTCCTGAGCGTCAAACATACATTTCCTTGTTGTTCCTACACCTGCCTTCGTCTTTGTTTTTCTATGAATTTGAACTATATATATATATTGTCTATCTTTTATCTTTTATCTTTTACTTGCTTCAGTTATTTGACTGTAGAAATTCTAGAGGACTGCCTTGAAGGATTTTAGTCAAACAAATCGACCCTACGACTTACTTTTTAAACCCAAGTACTTGCTCTATCGCTCTGTTTTGCCGAACCGCTAAGCTACGGGGACGTAGAAGACAAATGCAGACACATAGACACATATACATACATACATACATACATACACACACATAGATGCATACATACATACATACATACATACATACGTGTGTGTGTGTGTGTAAGCTTTAGCTTGTCCCTAAATGTTCGAAGAACAATCAGTCAAGTGGCTTGTAAACTTTCTGGATGCGGTCCAAGATGTCTCTGTATTTAGCAGCAGCACCACGGCACATGTGGAAGCAATACTTCATTGTGGGCTACACTTAAGGTTTGAAGAGTGTCAGGAGATGTTGAGGGCTGTAATATCATCTGGCCTTAATGAGAAAGATCAGTTCTGAGGCTGTGTTCCTATCTGTACTAGGGATGTTCTTTCGCCAGAAAAGATTGTCTGTAAAAGTAAGGTGCAGCATCTGGAGCGACTGTAAGGGTTTATGTTAAGTGCCGCCTATCCTATTTAGTGAGTGTGTGGTGTAACCTTTTCATGATTTTAGGTGTGTTGTATTTTTTGTTTTGTTTTGGATTTTTTTTACTGTTAAAATTATACAAGTTTAGCTTGGTCCTACTGAAAGACGTTCTCAAGATTTCTATTTATGAAATCATTGCACGTTTGGCGTTTGCTGTTTATGCTGCTAGTGGATGATGCATAATTGGGAAAATTTGGATGGCATAAAGCATTTTGTCATAATGCATAATCGTGGACGTTATCGGATGTATCGACAAGTAAGTCATTAAGAGATCTGTAGGAGGTGGAGTGTGGGGGATAAAAGTAAACCTGACCACTCTAGCACTGAATGGGTGAATGAAGAAGGAATTCGTTACCTTCTGATCCTGAACATATTGATCCTGAACCAGCAAATCCCCACCCTTGGTTACACTGAGCCAAAATATCTCAAAAATAAGTTATTTGGTTGATCTCCGCCGATATTGAGAGCCTCCATGAGAATGTCATCGCTCATGTCCTCCGCTGACAGTCTTTTAAATGTTAATGTGGACGTTCTATTACACGACTTGTGACCTCCTAACAATATTCAAGATGACAGATCTT
>NC_142938.1:39116500-39121500 GCF_046866305.1 Octopus bimaculoides
ATATATATATATATATATATATATATATATATATATATATATATATATATATATATATATATATATATATATATATATATATATATATATATATATATATATATATATATATATATATATATATATATATATATATATATATATATATATATATATATATATATATATATATATATATATATATATATATAGCCTTGTGAGTGAATTTGGTTGACTGAAGTCCGTCGTATATATATATATATATATATATATATATATATACGACGGACTTCAGTCAACCAAATTCACTCACAAGGCATTGGCTAACTCGGGGCTGGAGTAGAATACTCTTGCCCAATGTGCCGCGCTGTTGGACTGAACTCGAAACCACTTGGATGCAAAGCGAACTTCTTAACCACGCGCCCATACCTGCATCTATAGAATTAAGTATTTGGCCAGTATGGGGTTCAATCCCACGACGTTCGCGTTATTAACCCGATGCTCAATCCAACTGAGCTAACCGGGCATCTACATGCGGTTCTTCCTGCTTATCATCATTATCACTTGCAACAATAACAACAACAACAAGCTGCCGATCACAACGTCTGTATAGGAGCTCAGTCGGAGTCATTACTTGACAGATAATGAAATACAAAGTTATAAATACTCTTGCAAGATTTGAACTCAGAACGTGGAGAGACGTAACGAAATTATTAGGCGCGGGCATGGCTGTGTGGTTAGGAAGCTTGCTTCCCTGCTGCATGGTTTCGGGATCAGTCCCACCGCGTGGCACCTTGGGCAAGTGTCTTCTGCTATAACCCCGGGCTGACCGAAGCCTTGTGAAAAAGGCGGTGCTCCAGCATGGCCACAGTCAAAAGACTGAAACAAGTAAAAGAGTAAATCATTTAGTCCAACGCTTTTCTAAAGAAGCCAATCCCAAAAATTACGATAAAAATAAAACAACTTCGATAAGAGCTGTATTATTTTCATCATAGTTGTTCATCGTCGCCATTGCCATCATCATCATCATCATCATCATCATCATCATCATCATCATCATCAGTAGCAACAACGTAGCAACAGCTAGTAGTAGTAGTAGTAGTAGTAGCAATCGTGGTGGTGGTGCTGGTGGTGGCAGCAACAGTGATAGCTACCAAATATGTAGCCGAAGTCATCATTGAAGGAGGATAAATGGTTAAAAATCGAAAAGAAAAGCACACACAAACAGACCCAAAAAGTAATAAAATAGAAGAAAAGTAAAAAAAAAAAAGTATTAAATACGCTTCAGAAGAAAGCAAACAATACGTGCTAAAGGGCAACTGAACGTATTTAGTAGGGGGTTATCAATACATTATGTTTGGGGGGAGTGTAGGCGTGTGTAAGGAGGAGGAAAAACGAGCGAGCGTGTTGTGAGAGAGGCATTGAGACTTCGGTAAGCCATTACAGAGGTGAATGTAACAGCAAATTGTTTTTATTGAAAAACTGCAGACGGAGAGCAACATTAACGATGGTGATAACAATAATAATGTTTTATTTGTTTATTTATTTTCACGTTGACATAAGGTCATAATTCTTCTTGCGAAGGGTGGGGATTGAGTGAGTTTAGACGATTAAATCGAGTACACTCTTTGATTAGCAGGGGAGGGGAGCCCTTATTTTAACGTCTTCGGAAGAATGAAAAGCAAAGAAGAAATTTTGAGGAATTTGAGCTTACAACGTATAGGAACTTTGCAAATTACGGTAAAACCCCCGAGTCCGTTGCGCCATTGATTTCTTTTTCACCTTTCTCCATTGCAATAATAAAAATAATCCTTTCTACTAAAGGCACAAGGCCTCAAAATTTGGTGAAGGGGACTAGTCGATTACATCGACCCCAGTGTTTCATTGGTACTTAATTTATCGACCCCGAAAGAATGAAAGGCAAAGTCAGCCTAGGCAGAATTTGAACACAGAACGTAAAGATGGACGAAATGCCGCTAAGCATTTTGCCCAACGTGTTAACGATTTTGCTATTCGATGCCTTAGTAATGATAATGGTTTCAAGTTTTAGCACAAAGCCAGCAATTTCGAGGGAGGGAGCTAAGTCGGGTACATCGACCCCAGTGTTCAACTGGTACTTATTTTATCAACTACGAAAGGTATGAAAGGTAAAGGTGACCCCGGTGGAGTTGGGTGAAATGCTGCTAAGATTTTTCCCCAGTGTGCCGACGATTCTGCCCGCTTGCTGCCTTAGTAATAAAAATGACAACAATAAAGATTTCTTTATTAACAAGATGATAACATGTGGGATTACATGTAGGTTTGTTAGCAATAAAAAACGAAAAAGTTCAAACAAGGAATAATTCCCACAAATCTGGGGTCATTTCCGATGGTTTCTCGTGTAAAACTCTCAAAAAACGAAACAAAACAAAAACCAGGCCAACCTCACCACTAAAGCACGATGCTCTCTCCTTATCCTTTTCCTTTAATCTATAGGCGTGTGCTCTGAGAAGGTCCGTTTACTCAGACTTTACATGTATATATACATGTAAGCATATATATATATATGTAGACACATACATACATAGATAGATAGATAGATAGATAGATAGATAGATAGATAGATAGATAGATAGATAGATAGATAGATTTACACACCAAAAAGCGATTTATATCAAATAAATTCGTGTCCCTGCCCTACTCGATCACTGATACTCTATTCTACTGGAAGGTAACGCTTCATTCACCACCCACATTTTCCTTTCGGGTGAAACTTGAATAAGTTACCGCGGGTTTAGCCAAAAAAGATGTCTGCTTTCAGGCACTTCATTCTGCTCCACCACACGAGGGATTTCGGGAAGACAACCATACGGATAAACTCTGCTTGCCCTTCCTGGCCAAAAGAAGTATCTTCACAATGAACTCAGCTGATAGCTGGATTCGTTCTACACGAGACATTAAGTCTTCGACATAATTGCACTAGTCAGCAATGCTCGGTCACTATACGAGTGCGTGCAGAATAGTTTCATCGTTTTGTTCGCATATCGAGTAGGTCGAGCTGATGATACTTCCATGTCTGTAGATTTTGTCTCAAACCAGCAACGCCATCCGGAAGCACCACCAGGCCGGTGATTTCTGGGAATCATCCACAGGCCACGGTCCCCAAATCTCTCGGAACAGACTAGCTAATTGACTCTCGTTGAATCCTCGAGTTTCCCCATAAAGGTTATCACTCTTGCCCGCCACTAAGCCTCTATAGAATGCCAATGTGTAACTTCCATCGACCGCATTGTTCGACAGTCAAGGGGTTGTAAGTGCCTTACGGCAATCCAGGAGCCAATTACCCAGCCTCGGTCTACGCTTGATCCAGGACTACAACCGAATCAGAGTGACGAGCTGCAGAAAAGTGAGTCAGTCAAACGGCGACCAGGCCTGCTCACTCTCAAGCAAAGGCTGAACATCTAACCTCAGCGTGCCTACGCATCGTCAGCCACGGTCTACTCGGTATTCTACTCAGAAGATGCTGAAAGCAAATGGTGCACCCGACAAGGAGAATGCGTCCCTTCCATGTATATATACATTGTAAACATATATAAATATATGAAGATGCATATATATATATATATGTGTAGATAGATAGATAGATAGATAGATAGATAGATAGATAGATAGATAGATAGATTTACACACTAAAAAGCGATTTATATCAAATAAATTCGTATCCTCGCCCAACTCGATCACTGATACTCTATTCTACAATCATATTACAAAATAAACATGTGTGGTTATAACAAGACGACGACGATTGTGATGATGGTGGGGATGAGGATGATGTGGCTGATGATGATGATGATGATGATGACGAAGAGGACGATATACGCATACATACATGCATACATACATATATATATATATATATATATATATATATATATATATATATACATACATATATATATGAGAGAGAGAGAGACGCGTGTATATATATATATATATATATATATATATATATATATATATGTACACACATACATGCATACACACATACTATGATATATATCATGACTTTCTTAACCATTTAAACACACACATACAAATGTATTCATTTTTTTCTTTCATGTTATGTCCCTTACATATTTATTTAGTATCAAATAAATTCGTGTCCCCGCCCTTCTCGCTCACTGGTACTCTATTCTACAACCGTATCTTTATAACTAAACAAGCAAAAGTGTGATTATTACAAGACGAAGGTGACGACGACGGTGATGATATAAAGATGATGATGATAATGACCTTTATGAGAGTGATGTGGAGATGACAATGTTTATGGTAACGCAGAGAGTAGAAGCGAGGAGGATGACAACGATTGTCATAGTCAGTATTATGGTGATGATGATGATGACGATTATATCAATGAATTGGACAAGGCTAGCAAAGACGTCGTCGTATTGGTAATGGAGGCAATTGTAGTGGTGGTGGTGATGATGGTGATGATGATGATGATGATGATGATGGTATGGACACTGGTGATCATGATGATCATGATGATGATGATGATTACGAGGAGGAGGATGACGACGTCAAGGGAGGGAGAGGAGATGGTGATGGTGGAGGGTAACGATAGTGCTTGTGTGAGTGGTGGTGTGGATGCTGGTCATCGACCTTTTGGAGATGATGATAGCGCTAGTGATAATAATGTAGATAATGATGATGATGATGATGATGATGATGATGATGATGATGATGATGATGATGATGATGATGGTGATAAATGAGGGTGGTGATGGTGATCCGCTGCCCCAGTCAGTTACATTCAAGCAAACCTACAATGAAAGACATTTCAACTTTGCTGTGATCATTTCGTCTTTTTCTTATGTGCAGAAACCTAAGCCTTCGTAACCCGACCTCTCAGCGTCTCCATTTTCTTTTTTTTCTTTTTTCGCCTGTCCTATGTAACACATGTGATACACAAGACATATCTCTGTGCCGTCCATGCATCTCTGGATGAGGCGAGCCGGACTTACTGCAATATCTTCATGCGA
>NC_142938.1:39124000-39171500 GCF_046866305.1 Octopus bimaculoides
TTTATATAATGCCCTTATATAAATATAAACGAATAATTTTATATATATATATATATATATATATATATATATATATATATATATATGCTGAGACCCCCTTCGGTCATGACTGACCATGGGATTGCACCTAGAAAGTTACCTTCCTAAGCACAAGTCCGGGCAAGGAAGACCAGCAGTCGCCCATTCGTACCAGTCTCCACTCTCCATACCACTGATGTTATCCAAGGAAAAGGCAAAGGGGCCGATATTTATATATATACGGTGGTGCATCAGCATGGCCGCAGCTCTAAGCTGAAACTTTAAAAAAAACAAAATATATATATATATATATATATATATATATATATATATATATATATACAACGGGTTTCTTTCAGTTTCCGTCTATCGAATCCACTCACAAAGATTTGGTTGGCTTGAGGATTATTAGAAGACACTTGCTCAAGGCGCCATGCAATGCAACCGAACCCGGAATCATGTGGTTGGGAAGCAAGCATGATTAAAAAAAAGAAAAAAATTTGTCGTCGCGAAATTGTGTGGTTCAAATGAAATGGTTGCTGACTCGTTCAATCCCACCACATCCAGCCATTTAGCAATCACCATCAACCTCTGCCACATCACCTACTGCCGCAAACAGCAATTGTGTTTCATTTCTTTTTTGTTTGTTTGTTTATGTTATTCATCGGTGACTGATAAATGTTCGATTTTTCACGCCAGCAACCAAACATATGGGAAGCAAGAATAAAAAGAAAGACAAAAGGAAAAAAAAAAAAGGGAAAAAAACAACCTCTGTTTCATGAAATAAACAAAAGCAACAAAAACTGAAACAAAGCAACAGTAATATGATGACAACCATGATGATGATGATAATGATAGTAATGGTTTCTTTAACGATGTTAATGAATTCTTATATTTGCCTCAAGGGCGGCAGAGAAGCCACAATATTGCAATAATAATATCCTGACGTTGTTGATAAAGATGATGATGATGATGATGATGATGATGATAACGAAGAGAAGGAGGAGGAGGAGGAGGAGGAGGAGGAGAAGAAGAAGAAGAAGAAGAAGGGGGAGGAGGAGGAGGAGGAGGAGGAGGAGGAGGAGGAGGAGGAGGAGGAGGAGGAGGAGGAGGAGGAGGAGGAGGAGGAGGAGGAGGAGTTGAAAGGGAAAGTACAATAGCTACAATAATAACAATAATAATGACAACAATTATGATAATAATAATAATTATTATTATTTCTACTCTAGGCACAAGGCCTTGAACATTTTGAAGGGAAGGGGACTAGTCGATTACATCGACTCCAGTGCGTAACTAGTACTTATTTCATCGATCCCCGAAAGGATGAAAGGCAAAGTCAACCTCGGCGGAATACGAACTCAGAACGTAGCGGCAGACGAAATACCGCGAAGCATTTCGCCCGGTGTGCCAATGATTCTTCTAGCTCACCACCTTCAATAACATCATCAACAACAACAACAACAGCAACAACAACAACAACAACAACAACAACAACAACAATAATAATAATAATAATAATAATAATAATAATAATAATAATAATAATATGAGCAGCCATAATAACACACATCAGTAAAGATAAAATGATCAACAATGACATCACGGCAGTAGCATCATCATTATCAATAACAAGAACATTAACAATAAAGACATCATCAGTAATAAAGATACTACTACTACTACTACTACTACTATTACTAATAATAATAATAATAATAATAATAATAATAATAATAATAATAACAACAACAGCAATAAAAATAATAATAAAAATAATATTAATAATAATATTAATAATAATATTAATAATAATAATAATAATAATAATAATGATAATAATAATAATTGCAACAGCAACAATTGCACCAACTCAGAAATGCTCTTTCCTGTCACTTCCGTTTTCTCCACCATTCGTAGCCGTTTTGTTTATTTCTGGTTCCTTTTCTTCATGTTTTTTATTTTATTAATCCCGCGAACTATACCCCCTTTTCACTCCAGACCCTTTAGTATTACCACTATGACCTCAGCACCACCACTTTTTTTCTACCACCAATACTACTGTTCTCACCTTTCACCTCATTTCCAAGCTTACCCATCATGCATCTTTATTTTCACCTTTTTCGATGTTTTATATACAATGCATTTATATATCCACACCCTCAGAGGCGCATTGAAACACATACTAACAATCTATACACTCATAGATACATAGTGCTTGCATATACACTCGTTTTTACAATACATGCACAAATATGCACTTGCTTGCATATGAAGAAGCATTGTAAAGCAAAATGACCGTTCATATACTTACTAAAAAACACATCTATACATAAAGACACAATATCGCATACTAAACTACGCTGGTGCTCTATTCACGCACAACAAAGATATTCGGTACGTACGCATACACGCTAAAAGGCAAATGCACGCGCACGCACACACACACACACACACACACACACACACACACACACACACACATACATATATAGAGACACACAATACTGACATGTTATGCACACGCTCCCCACTAAACATATACATATATGCAATCCTTTGCCGTATACATGAAAACGAGCGCACACGTATTGTTTTCCTTTTGCACATAAACACACAATCAACATACATATTCACAAGACACATACAGAACATATATGCAAACACGCATGAATACACAAGAGTCAACATGATATACACTCATACATTCACACAAAAACATCAAAAATTGATATTCAGATATCCTGAGACACGTACTCGTACAATTAACTATTCACACGCACACGCACATGCACACACATCCACACATCCACACGCATGCACGTATGCCACTGCTCCCCTCTTAAAACCCACCTAACATGCGCATAAACACGTACACCAAAAAGAATGCGCAGGTACAGCTCTCCTTTCACACTCCCGAAAACATACAAAGGACTCGAAATATGCACACACACACATTCACATACGTAAACGAGAGCACATATACACCACGTTTTACACACAACAGAAACAAACACGATACATACATACAGAAACAATACACACAACACACACACTCACACGCATACACAGGACACACGCCCACACACAAACATAAACCAAATGTGCACACATACGCTCTCACACATTCAACTAAACACGTTAACACGCATACACATCATACCAAAACGCCACACATATGTTACATGCAGCACACATGTATGTAACATGCAACGCACGCGTCTGGTGTGCAGGCAGCACTTTAAAGCTTTGAAGAGTTTAGACAATGATGGACAATAAAGAACCAGACGTTTGACATAGTTCCGCCATGTTTTTATAATTGTTACACGCTGTGTATCACCATGTGAATGGTGGCAGCAGTGGTGGCGGCGGGAAATAGCTGCCATTTTTTATTTTATTTTCATTTATCTTATTGCTGCTTAATTTTCATTGTAGTTTCTTCGTTTGTGCTTTCTTTTCATTAAATCTATTAACATATTGTGACAGAATCAGTAGGGCGGTGAATTGGTGGCTTCGTTAGAACGCCGAATAGAATGATTAATAGTACATACTATGGCTTTCTAAGTTCAAATCTTACCGTTGCCAATTCTCCCTTCGATGCTTTCGAGGTCGATAAATAAGATACCCATCGAAGAAGAGCGATTGACAGGACTATTAGATCGTCCGATCCGTTGCTTACAGTGTCCTTAACGTTCTGAATCCAAAACTTTGCCGTTCATTCTTCCGGGATCGATGAAATAAGTGTCAGTTGAGTACGGGGTCGCTGCTAACGACTACCCCCTCCCCCAAATGTCAAGCCTTGTGCCTATAGTAGAAAGGATTGTTATTCTTATTCTTCTTATTATTATTAGAGCACCGAGCTGTCAGAATCGTTAGCACTGCAGACAAAATGTTGAGCGGTATTTCGTCCATTTTTTTTAGATTTTGTGTTAAAAATTCGCCGAGATGAACTTTTGCCTTTCATGCTTCGAGATCGATGAAATAAAGTAACAGTTCAGCGCTCGGTTCCATGTAATCGACACCTCCCATCCCGTAAATCTTCTGGTTTCGTGCCAATATTTGACATCATTATCATGATAATCGTTGTTTTTTGTTTCTGTTGTGCTTTATTTTAGTATTTTACTTTACTTGTTTACATTTCTGATAATTGCTACCCCTCCCACTTTATCTTGAACCGTATCTTTTTGCGTTAGGAACTGTTTTGTTGTTTTTATGCTTTCATGTTGATTATTTTTTTATTGCTACAAATCTTGTTGTTATTACTACTGGTGGCGAAGTTGTTATTGCTATTGCTGTTATCACTACCGCTGTTCTTATCGCTATTATTGTTGTTATTACTATTGTGTTGTTGTTATTACTATTGATGTCATTATAGTTATTACCGTTTTCATTACTGTTGCTGCCGCTGTTATTCCTATCGCAGTTGTTTCATGTTATAAATTTTTGATATTACTATTACTGTTGTGATTAATGCTATTACTGTTAGTAGTATCAACTGTTGTAATCGACATTATCGTTATTACTATTCATCTTGTTTTTGTTGATAATGCTGTTATTAATATTAACTGTTGTAATCATTATTATCATTATTATTATTGTTGTCGTTGTTACTACTATTGTTGTTATTTTTATTATTATCGATATGACTCTTCTTGTAATTGCTATCACTGTTGTGATTGTTATTACTATTCTTGTTATTGTTGTTATTGCTACTGCCTGTTTTTATTGTTTGTTGTTTTCGTTTTGTAGGTTGCGTTTTGTTTTCTTTTTTCCTTGTAACCTTAACTCTCGCCTCCTCAACAGGCACATACAAATATAGACACACACAGAAACACACACAACCAAATATCCTTTCAAATACAGAAATACACACATACATAATGACTCAGAAATATGTACATACATAGACATAAACATATATGCATACACACAGAAACACACACAACCAAATATCCTTTCAAATACAGAAATACACGCATACATAATGACTCAGAAATATGTACATACATACACATAAAAATATATGCATACACACACAAAATATACATATACATTCTGAGATGCACAGAATGATAAACATACACACGCACACAAACACACACACACACATACATATACAAGCACAGAAAGATACCCAATATACACACAGAGAAATATATACATACATGCATGCATAGAAAGATGCTAATAGTCACACATACGAAGATACAGACTTAGACACGGGCACGGAGAAATATGTACAAAATTATATATTTGCACATACACACAAAGGCATATACACATACATATACGCACAAAAATATGCATGTAGGTATGCAGATACATATATATATATATATATATATATATATATATATATATATATATATATATATATATACTGACATACAGGCGCAGAAATGTACATATTCATGTACGCAGAGAAATATACGCATACATACGCGCGTGGGTATATGTGTTTCTGTCTGTACGTGTCTGTGTATGCATCAGTAAATTTATGATTCCTTCCTTGTATATGTGAGGGAACTTGTAGCAATATGATTGTTTCTACGCGTTTGCATATCTATGTATTTACATTTGCACATATACCCAAGCGCGCACGCACGCACACAGACACAGTGAAACGCAAACACACACATGCTACCGAACACATAGACACTGTGACACAAAATACTTGCCCCTCCTTGCCCCACTCTCTCTTTCTCTCTCTCTCTTCTCCAGCATATCTCTCTTTATACTCGACATCTTTGTCTCGCTTCTCTAACATTTTTCTCTCGGTTCTCTCTTTCTCTCGAACATGTCACTCTCTCTCTCTCTCTCTCTCTCTCTCTTTCCCTCTCTCCCTCACTCACACATATACATATCACAAAAACCAATCAACTCACTCGTACATTTACACACATGATTGATCACACACACACACACACACAAACACAAACACAGACGTATACAACATACTGTCTCGTAAACAGACAGTAAAAGAAGGCCAGTCCCAAAGGCCAGTTAACACACTTACGCACCTCGTTCGTTCATGCATATACACGCACACACATACATACGCAGACACACTCATACGAACCGTGAAACACTCACTCTCACATGTATGTGACAAAAGAACATTTCACACATTCTGCTTCCCCACCTCTCTCTCTCTTTCGCGCTCTCAATCTCTCTTTCCCTCCCACCCTCCCTTTATCCCACTCTCTCACCCATACACACACACACACACAAACACACACACACAGCACAGCACAGTGAAACAACCACATACACACTACAATAGGACGTTTATATATAATCTACCTCCTTCCCTCTTTCTATCTTCCTCCCGTCTTCTTCCGTCTTCCCCTTCCCCTCTTTCCTCTCTCTCTCTCTCTCTCTCTCTCTCTCTTTCTCTCTCTCACTCTCTCACACACACACACTTTTCAACTTTGACTCCTTCCTAATTGATATTATTTTTCTACCAGGTTGTTATTTTTTATAGCCATTGTCGCTAATTATATTGGTCAATTGTCATCATTCGTGTTTATTGCTGTCGTCTTTATGTCACTGCACTCGTCACTCATGTTCTTCTTCTTCTTCTTCTTCATATTGTTGTTGCTATTGTTGTTTTGTTGTTTCTAATTCCTTGTTGTTGCTGTCGTTGTAATTGCTGTTTTGTAAGTAGTTCATATCGCTTCAGCACTCACCAGTGATGTTGTTTAGCTGCCGGTGTAGCCCTCCCTGTTGCTGTTGTTGTTGTGGGTTAGATCCAGGTCGGATTGGATAAAAAGAAAACTATGGACAGAGGCATTCCAATGGTGACCAACCCATTTTTTTATGGGCATTGTATGCCCCAACATTTAGCTGATATCCACTTTTAAGACGTTAATACGAGGGAGTGCCCAAAATTAACCGAAAACGTTCTTTGTGGGACAAACCCATTGTAGTTCAGGCTTCTGCCGCTAGAAGCCACCTGATCTGACCCTCAGGAATCAGTCTGCCAACCGGCGTTTCCTCCTGGGGTCACACTGCCACGTGTGTGTCTTTGTTTTGCAGTGTTTCTCTCTTGTTCGTCGATTTCTGCGATGGCTGAAACGAAGAAACGGCATGCTTCCGCGAACTTCTGTTCTCTGCTGGGGAAAACGGCGACAGAAACATTTGTCATGCTTCAAACATCTTACAAAGACGCTGTCATAAGCAAAATACAACTTTACCGAGTGGTTTCCACGTTTTAGAAATGGTTACTTGTCGCTTGAAGACCAACCTCGAAGGAGGAACGTCAACCTCCCGAACGAATGAAAATCGTTAACCTTTAAATTGTTTCAGCTTCAAAAGCTGTGGTCATACTGGGGCACCAGAAAATTCATGAACTGATCTTGGAGGACCGTCACTGAACAATTGACGAACTTGTTGATATGACTGGTGTATACATTGTTTCCTGCCAACGAATTTTCAGCGAGGAATTGCGAATGAAAAGGGTTGCAGCACAATTTGTGCCTCATTTGCTCAGGGAATATCAAAAACAGTCACGAGTAAATGCGTATCGTGAATTGAAAGCACAGTTGGAAGTTGATCCGGACCTTTTTTGTCGAAGGTCATCACTGGTGATGAAAGCTGGTGATAAGGAATTTGCAGATGTGAAAGAGGTGAAGACAAAAAAAAAAAAAAAAAACGACGGAGGCGTTGAAAGGCATCGCTTCGCAAGAGTTCTAGTACTACTTCGAATAGTGGAAAATGTGTCTGGACCGATGCATTGCTTCAAATGGAAAATACTTTGAAGGCGATAAAAGTGTAAACATTTAAAACTAAGTGAGTAAAATAATATTGCAAAATTCCGTTTCTTTTCGGTACTCATCGTACATGACTTCTAACCTGATCAGGTAAAAATTATCTCGGTATTGTTTGCGGTAGTGGTGGTGGTGGTCGTCGTCGTCGTCGTCGTCGTCGTGTCTCTCTATCTAATCCAATATGTATCTCTATTTAAAACTCCTTAATTTTTTTTAATGGTCAAGCTGTATATGTATGTACGTTCTAAATTACCAAATAAGGAGATATATGCTTTTTCAAATTCATATTTAATTTTTACTCAACCATTAATTCTCCTTTCGACTTAAGATTTTTAGTAAATTGGTGGTTGGTTTTAGCATTTGGGAATAATTTCTAGTTAATAAAATTATTAATTTTAGTATTTTTTGTAAATAATTGATCAAATATTCATAGACAAAAATAGGTGTTATACGACGTAATTAATTATCTAGCCACAGCTTGATATATTTTTTAAGATTTCTAAATGAATTCTATACGAGTAAAGATATCTAAAAGGGAATTACTTTTGTGATAATCTTATATATAATCAAATATAGAGCGATTTAGTATATAAGAAAGGTTTTTTTTTTTGTTAATGTATGTAGAAATAGCTGTTATTATAGTTGTGTATATTTTTGTGTATATTTTCATAGAGAGGTTCGCAAACCAAATATAATCGGTGTAATTTTAAGTAATTTAGGGGCGACAACAATTAATATACCTGGAAATTCTCAGATGTGCTTCAAAGGGACACAGCTTGGATTACAAAGTACATCTGACTAATATATATATATATATATATATATATATATATATATATATATATATATATATATATATATATATATATATATATATATATATATATATATATATATATATACATATATATATATATATATATATATATATATATATATATATATATATATATATATATATATATATATATATATATAATTGAACAATTTAATCATTACATCAATTTAAATGTAGTGCCATCTTCAGCTGCACAAATTAATAAATAGAATTTTAACCAGACCGACACATTAATATAATTTTTCTCAAATACTTCAACAGAGCAAGAAGATGGAAGAAATTCATATTGTCGCTATTATAGCTAGGAATAGACTACATTTCCAAGAATTGCATGAGACCCATTGGGGTTATAGTGTTGTAAAGGATTGTAATTCATTTCTAATTCATTTATCTTTTTATCAACTACTAAATCTAAAACTAGAAGACTGTTTGTGTTTTTGTCCGAGTGGTTAAAATTCTATTTACTTATTTGTGCAGCTGATGATGGCGCTGCATTTAAATTGATGTAATGATTGCAATGTTCAATTAAATGGAGTTGCTTGAAGCAGTTGCACTGCATCACCACTTGATATCTTGTTGCTCATTTTGATTATATATGTGTATATATATATATATATATATATATATATATATATATATATAAATAATAATAAAGGAGTTACGACGCAAAAACGTATAAATTCAAAAGAACATATTTATCTTCTTCAATATATATTTCAGTATAAAGAATTCATTAAGATGCTTAAATCAAAATTTCTTTACACATCATTCAGGAACAGATATAACATCAGAAAAAATACACTCCGTTTAAAAACACAAACCGTTCATGGCGAAAAAATTTCACAATTGTGAAATTTTTTCGCCATGAACGGTTTGTGTTTTTAAACGGAGTGTATTTTTTCTGATGTTATATCTGTTCCTGAATGATGTGTAAAGAAATTTTGATTTAAGCATCTTAATGAATTCTTTATACTGAAATATATATTGAAGAAGATAAATATGTTCTTTTGAATTTATACGTTTTTGCGTCGTAACTCCTTTATTATTATTAATATTACCAAAGGATCGATTCTTGAAGAGTCTGCATATCTTCACTGTCGTTTTTTTCTGCTATTTAGGTGATGATTTTTTAAGTTAGCTTACCAATTATTTTTGTTGGTAGTTAATTTATAATATATTGTTATTGAATATATATATATATATATATATATATATACTCGCACATACTTATGAGAGAAATAGAAAAAATAGATAGATAGATAGATAGATAGATAGATAGATAGATAGATAGATAGATAGATAGATGTATTTGCATATATATGTACGTTTCTATGTAAATATATATATACTTATACATATATAAAGCAACAATAATGCAAGCAATAACAACAACAATAATAATAATAATAATAAAGTAAGGAAAATTAATACAAATAACCACAAAATACGAACAAAACGAAAATAACTGTTTTGAATCTTTAAGGAAGCTAACAAAAACAAGAAGTCATTGTACCTAACAACTATGAAGAAAAAGAAGAAACATCAAAAGCTATAAAACGACTGAAATCCAAACTAAAACTGAAACACCAACGGATCATGATAACCTGATGGTAAGAAAAGCTCTTCATGGCAAATACTGGATTGAACTAAACAGAAAAGAAATAAGTAAAATCCCAACAATGGCTGAGAAGCTCAGGACTCAAAGCAGAGACTGAAGAATTATTAATTGCAGCACAAGATCAAAGGCTTCCCTCCAGAAATGACCAAAAATATGTAATAAAAAGAAATACAAGTAACTGCAGAATATGTGGAGGTGGAGACGAAACAATAAATCATATTGTTTCTGGCAGCCAAGTCCTGGCTAAGAAGAAATATACTTACAACACTATGGAATAGCAACAGAAAAAAGGTGGTATAGGCATACGCCAGAAAAGGTCACAGAAAATGAGAAAGCAACCATACTCTGGGATATGCTAATATACACAGATAGAGAAAGTAAGGCTAATAGACCAGATATAGTTGTTAGAGATCACCAAGGAAAGAAAAACTTTCTAATCGATGTGCCAATATCAACAGATGACAACATATCTCTAAAAGAAACGGAGAAACTTTCAAAATACAAGGATCTGAAAATAGAAGTAACTCGAATGTGGAATCTAAAAACAGAAACAATTCCTAACATAGTAGGCGCAATCGGTATGATAAAATAATATTCAGACAAATACATAACAAAAACACCAGAAAATAGCACTACTAGGCACCACACACATCCTACGTAAAACACTTTCAACGCAGTAAAAATAAGAGCATCACAACAAACCACAGCACATACCCAAGGCACACAGAGCTGCTCTCGGTTGTGCAGTGAAAGCATGTGATAAAAATAAGACTACTGAATGATAATAACAATAATAATAATAATAATAATAATAATAATAATAATAATAATAATAATAAGAAGAAGAAGAAGAAGAAGAAGAAGAAGAAGAAGAAGAAGAAGAAGAAGAAGAAGAAGAAGAAGAAGAGGAGGAGGACGTGGACGAGAACGAGGAGGAGGAGGAGGAGGAGGGGGAGGCCAAGACAGACACAGACGACCGGTGGCTATGGTGAGTAGGAGTGACCTGAAGATAGAGATAGAATCATTTATATGCGCAACTCAAGAACAAGTGTTAAGGACCAACTATGTGAAGTACAGAATAGACAACACTACCGATCGCGACAAATTCAGAATGTGTGGTGAGGGGGGCGAAAAGGTATGGCACATCGTTAGTGAATGCCCGAAATTGGCACAACGCGAATACAAACGACGCCCTGACAATATGGCATGAATGATGCATTGAGAGCTCTGTGGAAATCACGGCCTATAAAGAGAAGAGACGTGGTATGAGAAAACCTTAGAAATAGTCACCGAGAATGAGAATTGCAAAATCCTGTGGGATGCAATGATCCAATGCGATCACCCGACCAGACATCGGAAACCGGACATTGTTGTGATGAATATAAAAGAAAGAACATGCGTGATAATCGACATAGCATGCTCGGTGACAACAGGATTAAAGAGAAAGAAGAAGAAAAAATAAGCAACTATGACGATTTGAAGTGGAAAATACGAAGGTTGTGTTCAATGAAGAGAGTAGACGTGATACTAATAGTAATTGGTGCACTTAGAAGTATCGGCACTCAACTACCAATTTGGTTGAAGAAGATTGATACATGTGTGAAGGTAGAACACCTACAAAAATCAGCATTGTCTGGAACAGCATGAATTTTTCGTAGGGTTCTTGAACCATGACCAGTAAAGAGGTGTCATCTTACTCTGCTAGCTGTGGACAGCTAACGCTGTCCATCATACCCAGTGAAATAAGCTGTGAGTTTGCTAATAATAATAATAATAATAATAATAATAATAATAATAATAATAATAATAATAATATTTTTTAAAAAAGGATTGACGTAACTCTTCACGAAGGTAAATAGTCAAAACGAAGAGCGCGATTTTAGATGTTTTATTTTTTGAACAACATTTCGACAGAACGTCTGTCTTTCTCAAGTTCAAACCAAAAGGTGATTGAAAATTCAAAATTTCAGAAACCAAACGTAAACTATGAACGTGAGTAATCAGCGTCCATACGTTGATAGAATGACATCATCAGCTTTTGTCAGTTTTTTAATAAGCAGAAAGAAAGAAAGAAAGAAAAAGGAAGACGACAGAAAAAGAAAAGAAAAAGAGAGAAAGAAGAATATTCAATCAAACAGTTTTGTATAAATTTGATGATATTCTCCTGTCATCTTATTCATTCCTCCAGGGCGTGATGTCAATAACCCGCAAACATATTTCTCCTCATACATTCTGAGAAGTGAAAGTGGGGTACATTCAGGATATTTTTTGAGAATGTGCACTTTCAAATCTTCTTCAAAATTGCAGCCGCTTGAAACGAAATGTTCAGCAAGTTCTGTTGAACTACTGTTCTTGTGCCTGACGTCGAATCTGTGCCCATTAAACCTTTTGTTTAATTGTTCCGTTGTACAACCAACATAAATCAAGTTATGTTTCGTGCACTCTGCACCGTACACCAAATGGGAATCTTTGCAGGTTCCCCCTTCTGTATAAATCATAACATTTCTATTATGATTTTTGATGGTATTCACTTCACTCATGTTGTTGCACAATGAACAGGGCTTACCTCTCTTGCGGCTGTTCTTTAAGGTACAGCGTGTAGATACTCCAATGTTCGTTTTCTTGGAGTCTGGGAAGGACTGTTTGGGAAGGATCACAGGATAGTTTAATGGACTTCTTGCATTTCTGTGATTGGTTTGCTAGAAACTATGGCTTTAAGTCCAATATAAAATTTACGTCTAGTTTTTCAAAAACTAGCGTTGAATTTTTGGACACGAAAGTCAAGTTTTCTGGAGGCAGAATAATGACAGAGTTATTTTGCAAGCCAACGTCATCCCACATATATCTCCACCGCCGCTTCGATCATCCACATCATCTTATTCGGTCAAATCCGAAATCCCAATTTTTGAGGATAAAACGGATTTGCACTGACATAGGGGATTACTGGAAACATGCAAATGCTTTTGTATGTCATTATGTTAAACGAGGTTACAGTGAATCACGTTTAAAGGAAATAGCAAGTGAAATAGCTAAGATTAGCAAAGATAGTAAAACCTACACGCTTAATCTTAGCAAACAAAATACAACAGATTACAGAATTCCTTTAGTGATTAACTGGCACCGACGTTTCGCTGGCATTTCAAAAGTGTTGCATGAAAGTTACCAACATGTGGTGAAAAAATATCCCAGTTTCAAACAAACATTTCCTCAGCCGCCCATTGTAGCCTTTCGACGGAATAAGAACATAAAAGAATTATTGACCTCTATATCTGACTCCAAGAAAACGAACATTGGAGTATCTACACGCTGTACCTTAAAGAACAGCCGCAAGAGAGGTAAGCCCTGTTCATTGTGCAACAACATGAGTGAAGTGAATACCATCAAAAATCATAATAGAAATGTTATGATTTATACAGAAGGGGGAACCTGCAAAGATTCCCATTTGGTGTACGGTGCAGAGTGCACGAAACATAACTTGATTTATGTTGGTTGTACAACGGAACAATTAAACAAAAGGTTTAATGGGCACAGATTCGACGTCAGGCACAAGAACAGTAGTTCAACAGAACTTGCTGAACATTTCGTTTCAAGCGGCTGCAATTTTGAAGAAGATTTGAAAGTGCACATTCTCAAAAAATATCCTGAATGTACCCCACTTTCACTTCTCAGAATGTATGAGGAGAAATATGTTTGCGGGTTATTGACATCACGCCCTGGAGGAATGAATAAGATGACAGGAGAATATCATCAAATTTATACAAAATTGTTTGATTGAATATTCTTCTTTCTCTCTTTTTCTTTTTTTTTTTGTCGTCTTCCTTTTTCTTTCTTTCTTTCTGCTTATTAAAAAACTGACAAAAGCTGATGATGTCATTCTATCAACGTATGGACGCTGATTACTCACGTTCATAGTTTACGTTTGGTTTCTGAAATTTTGAATTTTCAATCACCTTTTGGTTTGAACTTGAGAAAGACAGACGTTCTGTCGAAATGCTGTTCAAAAAATAAAACATCTAAAATCGCGCTCTTCGTTTTGACTAATAATAATACTAATAATAATAATAATAATAATAATAATAATAATAATAATAATAATAATAATAATAATAATAATAATAATAATAATAATAATAATAATAATAATGACTCCCATGGTTTCTCATCTTAACTGATTGAAAGTGTTATGTACATTGTTTTGTCTTGGTATAAAAGATGGGCTACAGAAAATATTCTGCTCAGTACTACAGATTTGCCTGTCAGTTGCTTGACCATAACCAGTTGAGCATGTCCCATAGTGGCTGACGATATGTGCATCTCTGATCACAAGCAGTAGCGGGGGAGCATCATAGCCATGTATTGAGAGGAATTCTTTGGATTTTGGATAATTCACCTTAGGAAATATAACTGTTTCGTTCAACATCCTTAAACAACCCTTATTCAGGGACCTTTTGAGCGGGATGGGCTACTCCACTTGAAGAAAATTCTAACTGGGCCCCACCTGCAAGGTCATGCGCTGTTTATCTTGGTATGAGATCACCATGTCGCACACATATATTTGTGTTGCATGTGCCTGGTCAGACGGGTAGTCATGATGGGTATACTGGGCTTCGTATATTTGAACCCAGTGTCACTTTGATGGCATGCACTTCTCTCTCACTCAATAATAACAATAATGATAATAATAATAATAATAATAACAACAACAACAACAATAATAATAACAACAATAATAATAATAATAATAATAATAATAATAATAATAATACTAATAATGATAATAGCTCTCATGGTTTCTCATCTTAACTGATTGGAAGTGTTATCATGGACATTGCTTTGTCTTGGTATAAAAGATGGGCTACAGCAAATATTCTGCTCAATACCACAGATTTGCTTTTCAGTTGTTTGACCTTAACCAGTTGAGCATGTCCCTTGGTGGCTGATGATATGTACATCTCTGATCACAAGTAGTAGTTGGGGAGCATCATAGCCATGTATTGAGAGGAATTCTTTGGATTTTGGATAATTCACCTTTGGAAATATAGTTGTTTCGTTCAACATCCTCAAACAACCCTTATTCAGGGACCGTTTGAGCGGGTAGTCATGATGGGTATACTGGGCTTCGTATATTTGAACCCAGTGTCACTTTGATGCCATGCACTGCTCTCTCACTCAATAATAATAATAATAATAATAATAATAATAATAATAATAATAATAATACTGATAATAATAATAATAACGATAATAATTGAGACGGGTTGAATTACAAAGGACATTACTATTACACTACTCTGCAAAATATTCATTGACATCAATGAAATAGCAGCGACGAAAATTAATAGCGAGTCTCGAAAATGTTAAACAATTCTTGTGTAAGTAATGCATTAACTTATTACTTTAATTTTATTGCTATTATCTTAATATAATTTACCTATAGTTAGCGCTTGTAGTCATACAGCGACTGGCCACCAGACGCTCACTTAATAACGGAGTACAAAGTATAAAGTCAACATCATTATGTATTCATAATTCTATGTAACACGATTTTTGTCTTTGGATAGCAATTGTTATTTTTCATTTGCTTACCCCTAGAAAGTATGAAAAATGGTTAATATTTCCTTCAAACATTGCTTTTGTTACATTTATTCAACCCCAATGAATCTTTCTCAACACATGGCTATGATGTTCCACAATAAACCTGCTCGTCGGCAGAGATGCACATATTGGCAACCACTAAGGGACATTCTAAAATGGTTAAGGTCAAGCAACTGACATCAAATCTATGGTATGGTGTGTTTGCTATAACAATATTTCTGCTTCAGTCTTGTTAGTGTTTGTCCCCCATCACCGCTTGACAACCGGTGTTGGTGCGTTTAGGTCCCCGTAAGTTGATGGTTTGACAAAAGAGACCGAGAGACTAAGTACCAGATTTGAAAGAAAATAATCACTGTGGTGGATTCGTTCGATTAAAATTGAAGGCGGTGCTCCAGCATGGCTGCAGTCTAATGACTGAAGCAAGTAAAGATAAAAGATAAAATACTTTGGATGAGCAGAAACGAAAGAGCTAAATGCAGAAAGTAGATTGCAGCAATCACTACTGCAGCTGTGAGAGTCAGTTAAAACTAGGGATTTTCTCGTCTGTGGAAGTATATTTCTACCACTATGGATAACAACAGTAAATGTGGCATGCTTGCTTGCTTTGATTCATGCTCTTGCTTGATTTGGTTGGGCGTCATCCCAGGTCAGTGATCCCAGAGGTGTCATCATGCGTAGAGCCGACCAAGTTTACCAGTGCTAGCCATCATTGGCTGTCCATGGTGACGTCGAGCCCCTCGATCGATGGCTTCGATAGCAGAGCTCTGAGAAGCATCGAGAACATCATATAGTATCATTGCGTTTCCAACAAAGAACTGCGTGCGTGCACGCATCGTCCCACAGCCTCCCACCTCGTAGCAATCCGTCTTATGCGCTGGTATAGACATGTCCTTCGTCTCCGTCTTATTTATGGCATACATCCATTGATTATATTTTAATTTTGTCGTTCTCTTTGGCTTCTTTTCCTTTACCATGCTAATATTTACTGCTATTCTTGCTTATTTTCTTCCATTGTGTAGTTTTATGAAACAATTAATTGAATAAAGTTTTACACATACGCTAGAGTGACATTCATTTCACTCTATAACATGGTCCAAGCATTCTAAAAACGATGTCCTTGTTCAGAGATGGTAATACAAGCTACTTAGAATTGTTTATTGTTAACAAAACCATAATTCATTTAAATGAAGAGAGGAACATAGAAAGAAAGAAAGAAAGAAAGAAAGAAAGAAAGAAAGGATAATATTTTTACCGGTGTTATTTTTTGCTCCTCTTGATTAGAATTGAATAATTGGAAATTTTTTCAAGCTATGACAATATAACAACTGCTCTTAAATCACGTAGAACACTTAGTCCTCATCCCATCCCTATCGTCTAATGTTACCCATGGAACACATAGAATCGTTCCGAGACCTCTGAAATTTTAAAGCACGGTGTTTTATTATTTGTAATATATGCTATAAAATGGTATTTAAGTCTGTTAATTAATCTTCACGAAATACAGATATTATTTACACTACAGGTGTAGAAAACCAGAACTACTTCAAAATTCCACGTTCATTTTTGATCATTACTCTGCCTATATATATATATATATATATATATATATATATATATATAAGGGCAAATAAAAAGAAATTCTTTGCCAATAAGCTATTCTTTGCCATTATGTATAATTGTATTTATAATTTTCACCTTAAAAGTTATTCTTCATATACTGGCCTCTGATAAAAATATTTTAATAAAGTTTCATACTTATATTAGAAGTGTATATATATATATATATATATATATATATATATGTGTGTGTGTGTGTGTGTGTGTGTGTGTGTACATGTGTGTATATGTGTGTGCGTATGTGTGTGTGTGTTTGTGTGTGTGTGTGTGTGTGTGTGCGTATGTGTGTGTGTGTTTGTGTGTGTGTGTGTGTGTGTGTGTGTGTGTGTGTGTGTGTGTGTGTTTGTGTAATATATGGCTTGATAGAATTATGTGACTAGCACTTCCTCCATCGGACCCGGCTAGCCAAATACATGCATATATATATATATATATATATATATATATATATATATATATAAAGAGCGTTGTAGTTCGCTTAAATCATTGTAGTACAGAAGTAGAATTAGAAATGAAAAGAGAAATGAAGAAAGCTTCTAAAAATGCAGCTTGTAAGTTGGAAAACGTTTAAACATTTTGGGTGTAAAGGCCCATCTCCAGAAGTGGGCATCCGGTTATCCAAATGGCAGGATTTACGCAGGCACACATTTTTTTGACCGTACTCTTCTGAAGATGGGCCTTTGCGCCCGAAATATAGAAAAGTTTGTAACTTTAATCCCTTCATTTTTAGAAGCTTTCTTCATTTCTCTTTTCATTATTCTACATATACATAACAGATGAAAGCAAAGAAGTCATCTGGTTCCGACATCCCTTAGGTACTCATCCAAAATGATTACCAGTCTTTCAGATTAAAGGACATCCAAATTCATTCTGAAAACGTGAGAAACCCAAATAGTATCTGCAGATCTAAAGAATGCTCACAGCATTACAATCTTTAAAAAAGAAGACAGCAGCCTTTATAGAAATTACAGTGGCATATTCCTCCTCTCCATCCTTGGGTAAATCTGTCAGAGTACTGATTAACCGTCTCATTATCATCTCGGAGAAAGTAATGCTGGGCTCATGGTGTGGGTTTCGAACTCCTAGAGGATTAATTGACATGATATCTTATACAGAGAAAAATGTAGAGAACAAAAGAAACCTCTCTTGCTGATATTCTATGATCTCAAAAAGGTTTTTCGACACCCGTATCATGCACAACAACGTGAATGGGCCTGAAGCAATTCGGTTGCCCTGATCGTTTTATGGCACTCATCTGGGTACTTCTTAATAGCAAGATAAGACGCATAAAAACATGACGGCAAAATATTTCCCGATCACCAGCAACAAAGATGTATATTTACTCCAACTTTGTTCTATCTGTACCTTGCAACCATGCTCTACGAAATCTTACTTAACAACGGTGGTCTGAGGATCAAGTAGTGCTTCGATAGTGAACTCTGCAATCTGTGTAGACTTCAATTATAAAACTGACCAACAACACACGTGTCAAAGAACTGTTGTATACCGATGACAACGTCTCGCCAACTCAAGCAAACGAAGAAATGAAGAAATTGGTCAATGACTTATGCCAATGATCACTTCGGTCTGGAAATTATTATCCAGAAAACCCAAATACTTTCGCAGCGTACTCCAAATTAAATCCTTCTAGATTTCAACGTCACTATTTCCAAGAAACCACTGGAACGAATAGACCAGCTTCCATTCTTCAGGAGCATCCTCTCCACACAATGTAATTCCGAGAAGGACGTCAAAACAGGATTCGAGCTGCACACATCACTTATCAAAAAACTTTTCGTTTGTGTCTCGGAGTCTGAAACTATAAACCAAGTTCATTGTGTATCAAAAGGTACCTTTATATATCTACTCACGTATCTACCCATAAATATTCAAATCTCAAAGCGTCAGAACAACACAGAACATATTAAAACATATCTAGGAACACCTAAGAATATAAGTATGATTATAATGAGAAACATATGTTCACACTTTCAGACACGACCGTAACCTACGCAATCTTCTGATCACAAACTTCATCACCTCTAGGTACATCCAATTCGGAAAGTCCGTCAGCTCCCATTCCTGTTGTAACTTCTGTCGCTTAATTTTTAACACTACAACTTTGCCTAGTTCTAAATCTACCTCCTAAGCTTCTAATCATTTTACTTGTGCGCATAGCGCCAATGATATATTGCATCAAATAGTGGTGCTTTGTGTCTTTGTGAAATTGGTTAATATTAAGCAAATCTTTTCAGAGACCATATGTTTGCTGTCACAACACTTCTAGAAACTGTAAACTCAGTAGTGTAGCTAGGAGAAAATGCGTCGGGGTGGTCCGCCCCGGGCGACGCTTTTATAGGGATGGCACGTTTTGTCATTCATAGGCTTGGGGTCGGGGTGGGTAGACCAAACCCAGGGGCTACCCCGGACAGCAGACGCTCTAGCTACGTCACTGCGTCAACCTGTGACTCGTAATATCAACTCCAAGGATGATTTCTGACAGTTTCTTGCCTTCGGTTAAACACCATAATTCTTTTTCCTCTAAGATACTTCGAGCAGAATGACTTATTTTTCAAATGGATATGTTCTCTCCGAGTGATATTAACAACCGATTACATTTTCTCTTATTCCTCCATCTCCTTTAATCCTTTTAGCACATACAAGATGCACACTCCATCACACAAACCGGTCCTCCTGCTCACGCACTCACAACTCTCACATACACACTGTTGTACTCTCGAATATATACACTCACATAAGGCACACACACACACACACACACACACACACACACACACACACACACACAGCCACACACAAACACAGATACTATTTGCGGCGCATGTACTCTATCACGATATTTTTGTCCACCATCCATCTCCGCATTAGAGACCAGATATATACCAATCTACTTTCTTCATATGTTATTATTACTAGCAAATGAACCTATCTACGATGGATGCATAAAATTAGGGTGGTCTATGACGGAGTTGAGTTGAGTCTAAAGAAAATCATGAAGGTACGAAATTCTTCAGGTGCAACTTTCGCGACCTGTATAAGCGACATCGGTTCTGGACAAAGTTCGTTCTCCGACCCACTGAGGAATGTGATTCCAATTAGACCAGATTTTGTACTTGAAACGTCATCTAATTCCGAAATATGCAAATTCGTCTTTGATGATTTAAGTGAAAAACTACAAAATCGCATCATGGCTGTGTTCGCGAGCTGTCATCGCCTCAACCTATGAAATGGCAAATGGTGTGAATGAGCACATGATTAGCAACTTCCCTGGGGAAAGTCGAGAGTACTGTAGTTCGGATAAAATAGATGACGAAAACTACCACCAGTACCCACAGGATTTCTTGAACAACTTAAATACATCGGGATTGCCACTCCATAAAATCAATATTATGTGCCATTACTGAGTTGAATAGCTCCGGGCTTCGGTGTTTGTCAGGTGTTTCGGCACTAATTACTTTGTCTAGTCGGTTTATAACGATTAGCCATTTTAATCAGTATATGTGCGTGTGTAAGGCCAGGTTTTTGCTATTCAATAGTTAGTGTATAGGTGACGACTTTTCTCAGAACGTGTTTTTTCAGTAGATCATGGAGGAGTGCGTCGAGTTTGATTTTAAATACTCGACAGGCAATATCAGGTCAGTTCTGTGCATGCTCCCCTGGAAATAGGGCGGTCTGTATCTCCGTCCAGTTTGGATTTGTGGTAAATGTGATGAAATAATCTGACTTTCCCATTGCTCTCACTATTGCTATGCTGTTTTGGAAGGCCTTGCAGTAAAATCTTGGACTGCCGGTGGTAGTTAGTGGGAGAATAATTCTTCTTCCAGGTATTAATGTATCAGTTTTGTTGACAGCATCATGCAACCCTGAGTATTTTTCTGCTCTGATTGTCGTTTGATGGATTCCACTCACCTTTGCCTGCTCCGTTCCACTTTCGCCCTCTGATCTACAACATATTGCTGTAAAAATCTTCTACTTCGCATAATATGATTATCCGAATTAGTTCTTACCTGCAGTTGGTAAGCGTAAAAATTCATACCTAATAATATTTGTCCATTTGATTTTTGCATATTGAGCTGCCAACCGTCTGTTCCCTCCTAGAGTATCAGAGCATAATGCAGCGGATCGTACAATCGGTGGATAGAGTTTATTCGCTGAGCATGTCCATTACGACAGCATATGATTACGGCTAAAGTGTTCTTGATATCACCCGGAACCAAAGCAGCCACCTCTAAATTCAAAGGTAAGTTGTACTGGCGACAGTGAGCCTCAGATGGTTTGAGCTTTTTGTCATGGTGTCGAAGGATCGAAATATCCTCAGTTGCCGAAAGTTCTATAGCAGCTTATGAATGGATTTACATGCCGAATATAACTTTGTAGTTTCCTCAATATATCCACCTGCAGATCATTCATATGTTTCATCCTATTTTTGGTCTCATAGTGTGCATCAAAGAAGTGCAACTGTACGAATAATGGCGGTTGATTGGCATCTGGCATTAAACTTCCAATGGCGTGATACACTTTACCTTGGATTTCAAATGTGGGATTAAATCCAGTTATCGAGGTATCAACAACACAACCAACGGACACAAACGCGACTGTGTTATTATACGCTCGAATATTTGTTATGAAATTGTTATCGTTTCATAACGATACAATGTCTGCCAACAAATTGGGGGTGGATTGCAGCTGAACTTTACCGTTTTCGCAACAGAGCGAAAATGGTTCTGCTGGCCAGTGCTTTGAATAACAATGTGAGCATATATAATCACCGAAGCTGCCGCAGTAGTGAGAGCGGTATGATAACGGAATGTTACTTTCGATAAAGTTTTCCTGAGTCGCGATCAAATTCAAATCTATAATCCGTTCATTGTCATATTCAGCGAGGGAAATGCTTACCAAAGCCTTATCTTGCACTTTCACTTGCACTTGTCTTGATTTTCGGCGAGCTAGAGTGTTCCTTATCTGTTCCGAAGCTCTCACTTGAGGATTTTTGCGTGTTCTTTGGCGAGCTAGAGTATTCCTGCTCTGTTCCGACGCTCTCACTTCTGTATCACGGCGAATTCTATGAGCTTCCGTAACCTTATTCTGCTGGGCTTGTCTGTATTCACTGTTAGATTGTCTCTTACTTTTTATAGCAGCAGCTTTTCTGGTAGTCCTACCAATTCCTGATTTCCGTTTCCAGGTCATAATGGCGTTGAACGAAGGGAAATTTAATAAAACATTACACAACTTTATGCATACAATAGTTATTGACAAAGTTCATAGTAGTCATACACTGATTAAAGATGAGCCAAAGCCATCACAATCATTTCTTAATAAAGCTTTTGGCGTAATTCAGTGGAGAAGTAAGTTGATTTACTTCCCTTCGCTTCTTTTATTACGAGTTATCACCCCGTAATCTTTATTTACTTTGTGTACGCTCATAAACTGATAAATTACCTTCAATATCCACTAAATGATCATACTTTTTCACAGTTTTTTTTCGCTACATGGAGTAAGATAGGCAAGGCCGTTGTATTAAAAAAAACCTACTAGGATAGCCCACGGTGTGTCAGGGGAACGAGTTCAATTCTTGGGCGAAATTTCACCAGAAATAAAACTTAAAAACAGGAAGCGGAAATGTAAACTAATGGTATCTAAGAATACAATGAATTTGTTCGGGACAGATTTAATGGAAGGATTCGACCTGTGGGATCTATTACTGAATACATTATGTAACAAGGTGAAGGCGTCACAGTCCGTGTCAGAGAAAGCATCGGAAAAAATGAAATTAAAATTGAAAAAGATATACTAAAAACCAAGAGAGGCGAGAAGAACCAATGGATTTATGATATGATTTGTTTGAGGTCCCAGAACCGACACGTAGGTCGAGTAGGAAGAGAAAACCTACAGAAATGATGGAAATTAACGCTAAGAGAAAAAGATATGCCAGTTTCTCACCGAGGAAATAAAATTGATAAATTCGGGTTTAAAAAACTCAAAAGAGGGAGGTGTTGTGTCGACGTCCCTAGACGATGAAGTAGGCTAGCCCAACACGTAGATATAGAGGAAGAAGTCTAGACGTCATGGTAGTTGAGTAGAGGTCCTCCGAACGTGCGATATAACAATTATGTATGTATATATTTGTGTGTGTGTTTGTGTTTGTCCCCCCACCTTCGCTTGACCTCCGATGTTGGTGTGTTTAGGTCCCCGTAACTTAGCGGTTCAGCAAAAAAGTTCCGATAGAATAAGTACTAGGCTTACTTTGAATAAGTCCTGGGGTCGATTTGTTCGGCTAAAGGCGGTGCTCCAGCATGGCCGAAGTCAAATAACTGAAACAAGTAAAGGAATAAAAGAACAGAATAGATAGACAGAAAGACTTCATGACTTGTTCTTTGTAAGCCCCGTAGTTATTCTATTGAACTTTTATGCCGAACCGTTATGTTACGGATACATAAGCACACCAACATACGTTGTCAAGTGATGGTGGTGGACAAACGCTAACCCAAACACACACACATACACATACGCACATGTATATATACACATGTATATATATATATATATATATATATATATATATATATATATATATATATATATATATATATATATATAGGACGGGCTTCTTTCAGTTTCTGTTTACCAAGTCCACTCACAAGGCTTTGGCTGGCCCGAGGCTATAGTGGAATACACCTGCCCGAAGTGTCACGCAGTGGGACTGAACCTTAAGCCCTGTGGTCGGGATGCAAGCGTCTACCGCACAGCCACAGCTATATTTAGATAGAGAGGCAGACAGACAGACAGACAGACAGACTGATAGATAGATAGATAGATAGATAGATAGATAGATAGATAGATAGATAGATAGATAGATAGATATTTATACATACATACACACCTACATAAATACATACGTACACATATAGGGATATGAGTGCAGATATTTTTGACATGCGCGTAGACACATACATATATTCATATATTTGTATATATCCCTGTGTTGATATATAAACATCATACACCTATATCTACATAAATACAAAATTATTTTTGTTTTATATACAAATATATAACATGTATATGGACATACAAGTGGATATGTCCGTGGGATTTTGTGCTTGTGTGTCTCACTCGCGTATTTACGTTAGCAAAAGTGTGAGTGCATTCATTATTTCATGCCATAGCACATTCTTCATTCGTGTACAGAAACTTACGACCGTATGTATGTATGTATGTTTGTATGTATGTATGTATGTATTATGTATGTATTATGTATGTATTATGTATGTATGCATGTATGTATACGTATTATGGATGTGTGTACCTATACATATATATATATACATTTATATATATATATGTGTGTATATATATATATATATATATATATATATATATATATATATATATTGATATATACATATACATTTATATATATACATATGCATATGCGGTTGAAGTGTGTATGCATATATATATATATATGTATATATATATATATATATATATATATATATATATATATATATATATATATATATATATATATATATATACGAATGTATATGTATCAGTATGCGTGTTTATGTGTGTATATATATATATAATAAACATACATACATGCACACAGAGAAAAATAGGTAGATAGGCCAATAGATATGGATACATATATACATGTATACATATGCACACCAACATACATGCATCATACATAGTTACATACGCACATATATACTAAGTTACACTAATATATATTGCGTAAGTATACTCAGGTATAGATACATGCATGCAGAATATCGACAATATGATGAAAGAATAAAAACAAAAATATGAAAAAACTGCAAAGAAATATCCGAATCTGTAGAAAATTATCGATGACGATAAAACATTATATATTACCCACAGGAAATTTCACATTGGCTTAACGCCATCTCTGTTAAATTGTCTTTTATTGCTGTTATCGCAGTCGATGTGGTGATACAACCCTCCTTTTTTTTATATTGGTCACGATGATATTGTTGATGGTATGGCGGTTATGACGGTGGTGGTGGTGGTGGTGGTCACCAACTCCATAGTCATCACTGTTAATGCTGCGGTTCGTTGTTGTTGTTATTGTAGTTGTTGCTGATGTTGGCGATTATGGTGACGGCGGAGATGGGGTAGTGTGGTGGCTTTTAAATTTCTACTGTGTGTGTGAAGATGGTGGCGGCCGTAGTCCTGCTTCTGCTTCTGCTGCTGCTGCTGCTGCTGCTGCTAGTTGTGGTGTTGGTGGGCGATTGGTGCTGTTGCTGTATGTATTGGTGATGGCTGGGTCGTGAGATCTTGATGGCGGCGTTACTATTGATGCTGCTAACTTTGTTGCTGTTGGTGGTAGTATTGATGATGGTGTTGCTGTTGTTGTTGTAGATGGCGTTGTTATTGTAAGTGGTGTTTGATGGTAGTAGTGAGGGTTTTGTTGATGAGTGTAGTGACGCTCATAGCGTTAGTTGTTGCTGTTCTAGTAGTAGTAGTAGTAGTAGTAGTAGTAGTAGTAGTAGTAGTAGTAGTAGTAGAGTGGTAGTAGTAGTAGCTGTTGTTGCTTTTGTTGCTGCTTTTGTAGTTGTTGTTGTTAGCGGTGGCGACAACGGTGGTGGTGGTAGTGGTGGTGGTTGTGGTGGTGGGGGCGATGTGGTGGTGGTGATGTGGTGGTGGGGATGTGGTGGTGGGGATGTGGTGGTGGTGATGTGGTGGTGGTGATGTGGTGGTGGCGGTGGCGGTGGTGGCTGTGGAGGTCACCATTTTGGTGTTGTTGAAGCGACGGTGGCAGCGGCAATAACAGTGGTGCCATGCCAGCTTGCTTAATGGTATTGTCATAATGATAACCGTAATGGCGTATAAAGACCCATACTTAATTTGCAGCTATGTCTGCTATCGTCGCCTGCCCCATATTTATGCTTGGCAGAACGGTTAAATCCTCTCTACATTTACGTATTTGTGTAGATACACAATCAAACGCATACATAGTTACACATAACAACGCGTGGCTATTTTATGCGTATATGTTTATATATCGGCTACCTAACTATCCCCCAAACTCTTCCTCTCTCTCACCCTCTCCCTCTGTCTTTCTTTATCCCTCTCTCCTTGCATACACACATATATATAGATATATATACATATGTATATACATATATATATATATATATATATACACACATATATATATATATATATATATATATACACACACACACACATATATAGATACAAATATATATACATGTGTATATATATTTACATATACATATATATATGTATATATATGAATATAGATATATACATGCATACACTCACTCAAACACCTTTGTATAACTGTATATATGTATGTGTGTGAGTGTATGTGTGTATGTGTGTACATATACATCTATGTGTACGTATGTATATATATATATATATATATATATATATATATATATATATATGCATATATACATATAAATACACATATATGATATATATATGTATATATATATATATATATATATATATATATATATACGTATATACATACATATATATCATATGTGTATTTATATGTATATATATGCATATATATATATACACATACATACACATAAATATATATGTATAAATTTATGTATATATATGAGTGTGTATGTATATATGCATATATATATGTGTATATATGTATATATATATATATATATATATATATATATATATATATATATATATATATATATATATATATATATATATATATATAGGTATGTATGTATATGTATATATGTATATACATATGTACGTGTGTATTAGGTTTTACCGATTTTATTATATCGGTTATAGTCATCGTTGGACATCAACACGTCTCTATTCACTCACACACAACGGACACACAACACACACAGCACACCTACCAACACATACGTATGCGCGCACGTGTGTGTGTGTGCGTGTGTGTATGTGTGTGCGTGTGGAGGTGTGTGAGTGAGGAACAAGAGTTGACGAAATATCCCAACTTTTAAATCTATGAATCTAGTGATATGTAAGTAATATCTTTGTTTCTCTAAAACACGATTTTGTCTGTTTAAACAAAATAGACAGATAGGCATACACATAAAATCAAAGTTATTTTTGCCTATAACCATGCACACACACACACACACACACAGACACTTATATTCCTATATGTGTGTACGTGGACGCATCTATATGTATGTGTGTGTATTGCGTTTTGAGTTGATTGTTGACGTGGAGAGTAGACTGTTGCAGGAAAGCTCTTTTTTGTAGTTTATTGAATATTCTATCCTCCCCTCTTCTTAAATGCTTGCTTTGCTGTATATTTCGTCGACGTAGTTGCTTTGTTTTTATTTTTATTGCCGATAGAAGCAGCGTCAATGATTTCCGTTTTATCTAAACTGTTGTTGTGTCTGTTATTTCCTTTGTTCATTTATACTGGTTCATCACGTCGAAGAGTTGATCTCTGGTTTCGGATGATCGGCGTTGGTTCTGCGCCGAGGAAAGGTGAAAAAATGTCCAAGTGGTAAAAGGAGATGGTTGTTAATGGCCACGCCAATCACCTTTTAAAATATTAGGAGAGAAATGTGAGATGGCGTTAGATAGATAGGTAGATGGATAGATAGATAGATAGATAGATAGATAGATAGATAGATAGATAGATAGATAGATAGATAGATAGATAGATAGATAAACGGACAGACGGACAGATAAACAGACAGACAGACAGACAGACAGACAGATAGATAGATAGATAGATAGATAGATAGATAGATAGATAGATAGATAGATAGATAGAAGACAGACAGACAGACGAACGGGCAGACAGACAGACCAACGGACAGACAGACAGATAGATAGATAGATAGATAGAGAGAGAGAGAGAGAGAGAGAGAGAGAGAGTAGAGAAAGAGAGAGAAACTGTGGCTCTGTAATAACTGCGTTAGACGCTGCGAATTTTTATAATACGCAATAAATACTCGTGGGGAGAGAGAGAGAGAGAGAGAGTTAAAGGGTTTGTGAGATGAGGAAAATGTTTAGAAGTTCACAGTTTTATGAGTATTCTATCAAATAAACTCGATCCAATTTCTTTGTGTTAGTGATCGAGAAAATTTTATTTTAACACAGTGAGCAAGCCGTACTTACACGTGTTGTTTCGGGGATAGTCTCTCTAAGACTACAGCGTTACCAAATATGTCCCTTTTATAAAAGTTGCATGGACTTACTTGTGGAACTTTCAGCTACTGTTTTTAGCAGGTACCCATCAATAAGTATCCTGTTTCATGTGAAAGAATAGGAATAAGAAATTTAGGATCACGATGCAATCCTATGTTCTTCTCATTTACTTTGTCAGGAGACAAATATAGTTACAATTGGAAATTGGGAGGTGAACCTACTAACCATTTAAACGAAATACTTGTGTGTGCTTATAAACATATATACGTATATATTTGTTCACTTCGTGCCATAATGCCTCGACACGATCTCTTCAACCAGTTATGTTTGCTGCCACTGTTCTGGTCTTATTCTAGCTTCTCCACCCTTTTCGTCTCTTTTCCTTGTCAATGACCCTCAGCCATGTGGTTTTAGGGCGCCCTGCTGCTCTTTTCCCCCACGGGATTCTAATTTAGCGCCACTATACAATCGCTTTCTCGATGTCATATTTGTGTGTGTGTGTGTGTGTGTGTGTGTGTGTGTGTGTGTGAAACAAACAATTCTCCTTACTCGAGTTTCACAGCAATGCGATTGACAGATGAAGCTGCTTTAGATACTCTGGCATGGATTCTTTTTTCAGTATATGACTTTCCTTTACATTGACCGATTTCTAATGTTTTACTAAGGTAGTATTTGTTATTTACATTAATTCATAGGTCAAATCGTTAGTTTATACATTTTTCATTAGTCGTCATTAATTAGACAGTTGTTCTGTCACCATTTCTTAATATATAGGTGTCCATATCTATGTATATGCGCTTCTATCTTTATAAACAAATTTATATAAACGTAAATATATGTATGTGTGTGTATTCTACCTATATGTCTGTGCACATCTTTCAATGCAATGTATGCCAGAAGGTTTGCAAATCTAATGGAGGCCCCAAAAGACATTTCAAGACCCACGAAGATCAGAACTTATCTGCAACTCTTGGTGGTCCCAGTCGGACATGCAATTTATGTGGGTGTATTTTCAAAACGTTGTCTGATTTAAAAAGCCACATCAGGTACCATTATGGTTCTAAGGTACAGGAGGTGGTCAAACTCTGCATAAGGAAGGGCATCCAGCTGTAGAAACTCTGTCAAATCAGATTGGAGCCTGGTGTAGCCATCTGGTTTCACCGGTCCTCAGTCAAATCGTCTAACCCATGCTAGCATGGAAAGCGGACGTTAAATGATGATGATGATGATGATGATGATGTATGTATGTATGTATGTATGTATGTATGTATACTATTAGTTACAAACATTTACCAAACAGCTATGCATCTATACTCTGTTCTTGGTTTCAGTCATTGGACTGCAGCCATACTGGGGCGTATCTTTGAAAGATTTTTCTTAATCAAATCGATTCTAATACTTTTTTCTTATTCTGTCAGTTTCTATTCTGCTGAAACGCTAGGTTATTTGTGACGTTGACGAACACAGATTGAGAAGTGATGTCACGCAGAGACAAGATAAGGTGAGATAAAAACGTACACAAGCATATACATTCGCACATAGATATACACACATATGTGTGTGTGTGTGTGTGTGTGTGTGTGTGTGTACGTGTGTGTCAGTATACCGAATCCACTCACAAGGCTTTGAGCGGCCCAGAGTTTTAGTGGAAGACACATAGCATAATTTCATTATGCTATGGGATTTAACCCGAAACCATCTGGTTTCGAAGCAGAATAATTAACTTCACATATATGACTGCTCCTATTTATGTATATAAATCTTCTTATACATCTGAATAGATATATATTAACGTATGTGTGGATGTATAATTAAAAAGAAGAAAATGATTAAAATGAAAAACATTGATTAAAAAAGGACTATGAAAGTGTGTGTGTGTGAATGTGTGTGTGTGTGTGTGTGTGTGTGTGTGTGTGTGTGTGTGTGCGCGCGCGTGAACGTGTATATGAAAGAGAATGGAGAGAATGAGGGAGAGAGAATAGGGGGATGAAAGAGATATTGTTACGGTCAGTTTATAAGAACAAAATGTCCAAAACATAGATCATATTCGTTCGGCTATATCGATATTCATCCAACCATTTAGTTATGCGGTCAACCGTGCCGCGAGGAAACACCGAAGGACACCGATCAGGCGTTCTCCTGTGGGCTGATCTGTTTCAACCCATATCTCACCACATCATTCTCTATAATACCACGCAGCAACCACACCATATCCTTGTCACACTAATCAAACATGGCGCCTGTCGAGCATCTGTCACTCGAACTGGTTAGAGACAGGACTCACCCGTGCAGCATTACGGCGTATAAATATGAGTGTGTCTATGTTCGTTCATACACACACACACACACACACACACACACATACACACACACACACACACACACACACACACAGAGAGATATATGTGTGTGTGTGTATATATATATATATAAATATGTACGTATATTACACAGATGAATGTATGTTTATCTCAATATATACACGCATATACATATATATATATATAAACCTATATATATGCATATATATGTGTGTGCATGTATATATGTATGTATATATATATATATGTGTGTGTATATATATATATATATATATATATATATATATATATATATATATATATATATATTCACACACACACATATATATATAACAACAGATGTGACACCAACAATGCGTATATTACTTTATGTCGGATCAAGCAAATGTGAAAGCAATTCTCTTAAAAATAAATACAGCGATATTTTCGGCACGCGCACTCATCATCCTAAGTTATGGCAGATGCCACAGTTTTCACAGCTTGACTGCAAGTTAAACTGCAAGAAATTATATATCAAACTTATAGCAGACAGTTGTTAGTTTGAAAGCCGAATTACTGTTCGGTAGAAAATATTCATGCTGTATCAAAGATGGCTTCATCGTACAAATAATGCTTCATCAGTGATATAAACCAACCTAATGCAGTCTGCTAGACATTGTATGAACTGTCGTTGCTGTTTAGCCCAAGGCCAGCTTAAAGTTCGGCTGTCAGAGAACAGATATACGATGAAAGACAACCATACTTCAATATCTTGTTTTTGTCCAGATATATTAGAGACCTATAACGCTTGTAATGTCTTGTAAAGTTAGCAGGATATGCTTCGAAAAAGAATTTCTATTGTTTCTAACATTAGAATTTCTGCGCGCGCATGTATCTTTGTGCGCATGTGTGTCTTTGTCCCCCCACCCCGCCACTTGATAACCGGTGTTGGTTTGTTTACGTTTCCGTAACATAGAGTTTCAGCCATAAGAAACTGATCGAATAAGTACCAGGCTTAAAAAGAACATATTGGATAATGAATTTCTAGATACAATGAATCTGAAAGAAATAAAAAGATACAATGGTCACGAATTGAATGAGATTGAATAAGTAATCATGCTTTTTAAAAACATAAGTACTGAGGTCGATTCATTCAACAAAAAGGTCTTCGAGGCGGTGCCCCAGCATGACCACAATCTAACAACTGAAACAGATCAAAGATAATTGAAAAGGATAAACCGAGTGACAAGTTGGGGTAGGCTCACATTGTTTTAAGTTTGAATGAAAAGAGCCTGACGTTCATGCTGATTTCCCTTTCGTGGAAACTTATTCCATCTCTCATTTCTCCACATATCCCGAGTAAGGGGTCATAAGTCCGAAATATCGCAAGACTAGTTAGAACTTCAACTCTTATTCTGTTTTCATTTTTATAGTTCACTTTGTATTTCATATTTCATTTCGCACTGTTTCGGCCTTGTCAAGTTTTTATCTCCTGTAGTGTCACTATAATAGTCTAACACACATACTTATATACACACACATACTTATACACACACACATACTTATATACACACGCACACACAGGCGGGGGCGGGGGCGGGGAGAGAGAAGCACTATACTGCGTTACGGTGAACGGAGCTGCAAACTCACAAGCATGTGGTTTTAGTAAAAATGCATCATTCTGGAGAGTAGATGCTATGGTTCAATACCATGTTTTTAAAAAATGTGACTGAATTCTTTGTTTTCTTACATTTTAGATATTGTTTCCATATTTTCCTGACCCTAGAATAATCAGCAATTTGTTGTTATTACGGTAAGAACCAACTTGAACACAAATAAAGTAGTCTGGCCTAATTTGCATAACACTGTAAGTGTTGGCAACCTGAATATTTAGTTAATAGAAACACTACACGACGTTAAGATAATACAAATATCAGATTAACTTTCGAGTATGTGTTATAAAAGTGACACATTTTACATCTTGCTGTGAAATATAAATGCTGTTATTAAACCATATTTCTGCGAGTAAAAGAGAAAGAAGTAATTAGTTCAGTTTCTTTTACCCATTTCTAATATTTTATTCACGATGTTAACGTCTGCACTTGCAAATTAGAACAGACTTACTTTTATCGAAGTTTGTACATTTTATACATAGCTACACAGTTATTGTTTCTCTTTAGGAAACAAGAAACCAATCACTGACGAAGTGGGAGGAAAAGAACTCTGCATTTAGGCGCAGGTGTGGCTGTATAGGAGGGAGTTTGCTCCCAATCACAGTATATATAGTATGAACCAGGGACTGTGTGGAGGCGCGTGGCTTAGTGGTTAGGGTGTCAGCATCATGATCGTAAGATTGTGGTTTTGATTCCTGGACAGGGCGCCGCGTTGTGTTCTTGAGCAAAACACTTCATTTCATGTTGCTCCAGTCCACTCGGCTGGCAAAAATGAGTAACGCTGCGATGGACTGGCGTCCCGTCCAGCTGGGGAACGCATGCGCCATTGAAACCGGGAAACTGGGCCCATGAGCCTGGCTAGACTTTAAAAGGGCGCATTTATTATATTATTTTATACAGTTATTGTTTCTCTTTAGGAAACAAGAAACCAATCACTGACGAAGTGGGAGTAAAAAACTCTGTATTTAGGCGCAGGCGTGGCTGTGTAGGAGGGAGTTTGCTTCCTAATCCCAGTATATATAGTATGCAACAGGAACTGTGTGGAGGCGAGTGGTTAAGTGGTTATGGTGTTGCACTCATGATCATAAGATTGGGCTTTCGATTCCTGAACAGGGTGATGCGTTGTGTTCTTGAACAAAATACTTCGTTTCAGGTTATTCCAGTCCACTCATCTGGCAAAAATTAGTAATCCTGTGACGGACTGGTGACTCATCCTGGGGGTGAATGTATACCCCACAGAATCTGGGAAACCAGCCTTATTAGACTATGACTCGAGAAGAACTTTGATAATTTTTTTTTTATTATTTTGAACAAGTGTGGCTGTGTGGTATGAAGCTCGCTTCCCAACCACATCGTTCCGGGTTCTATTATAGTCTTGTGAGTGGATTTTGTAGACGGAAACTGAAAGGAGCTCGTCGTATATATATATATATATATATATATATATATATATATATATATATATATATATACACACATACATATATATATATATATATATACATATACGTGTGTGTGTGTGTGTGTGTGTGTGTGTGTGTGTGTGTGTGTGTGTGTGTGATCACCGCTTGACAGCCGATGTTGGTGTGTTTAGGTCCCCGTAACTTAGCGGTTCGGCGTAAGAGACCAATAGAATAAGTAATAGGCTTGAAAAAATGTCAATACGGTGCCCCAGCATGGCAACAGTCAAATCACTGAAACAAATAAATAAACGATGAAATAAGAACTGTAAGTCAGAGATGTGCAGTAAGACGTTATTTATTCGAAATAGATTCTAACATAAAAACATCATCACAATTTTGGGGTGAGGTGGAAGTGATTTATAGTCCTCAGTGTATAACTGGTATTTATTTTATGAAACACTGAAACTTAAAAAAAAAAGCCAAAGTTAGACACTACAAGATTTTGAAACAACGTAAAGAAAAGTATGTAAATAGCACAAGACATTTCATCTGGGACTTCACTAATCCCAAGAATTAAAAATTCATGAAAATATAGGTTAAAAATATGTTCACCACGTGAGTGTATACTTGCGACTCTGTGTGTGTGTGTGTGTGTGTGTGTGTGTGTGTGTGTGTGTGTGTGTGTGTGTGTGTGTGTGTATGCATGTGTGTGATACGATTGAATAGTCAAGCTAAAATTTACAGATGCAAATATAGATAAATGCATACTGATATATATATATATAATATATATATATATATATATATATATATATATATATATATATATATATATATATAATATGTGTGTGTGTGTGTGTGTGTATACATATACATATATACATATACAGTGGGGGGGGGGAGAAATAAACATTCGTACATGTCAAAATTCTTTCTTTATTTAATTTCTAATGAACATAAATGGGATATACCAATACTATATTTGCATACACATGCATAAACTAAGAATATGCAAAAGAAACTAATAAATTATAGTAACTAATGAATTTATATACAATTATAAATATTTAGGGGTGAAAAAAGTATTCGTACAGAACATAAATAACTGATAACTCTAAGAGAATCTATTATTATTATCATTATTTTTTTTCCACGTATATTTCTCTTATTGCAATTAAAGGTATGTTTGCATATCTCGGGTAGTCAGGGAGAAAATAAAGGTAATATTGAAGAAATTAAAGTTGACTTTTCTAGAGATGTTCGTGTGTATGTCCAGTTAGAGAAAACAGTTGTGTTTTTGCAATCAAAAGGATGCTTACATTTTTGAATACTCGGGGAGAAAGGAAAGAAAAGACAAGAAGAGTCAAATTTTCACAGAAAGTTTCAAGATTCACCAAAGATGGTCTTTTGTATGTCCACACAGCCGCTGTCAAGGTTGGCGCTCCTATTTATAATAATAATAATAATGATGATGATAATAATAATAATACTACTAATAATTATTATTATTATTAGTGTTATTATTATTATTATTATTATTATTATTATTATTATTATTATTATTATTATTATTATTATTATTCTCGGCTCTTGAGTCACTTAGTTGCTTCTGATAAATAATAATAATAATAATAATAATAATAATAATAATAATAATAATAATAATAATAATAATACTCATTTACGTGTTTCAGTCATTTGACTATGGCCATGCTGGAGCACCACCTTAATCGGGCAAATCGACCCCAGGACTTATTCTTTGTAAGCCTACTACTTATTCTATCGATCACTTTTGCCGAACCGCTAAGTTACGGGACTTAAACACACCACCATCGGTTGTCAAGCGATGTTGGGGAGACAAACACAGACACACAAGCATATACACACATACATATATATATATAAATACATATATACGACAGGCTTCTTTCAGTTTCCGTCTTGGGAATGAACCCGGAACCATGTGGTTGGTAAGCAAGCTATTTACCACACAGCCACTCCTACACCTAATAACTATTATTATACGCCTAATAATGATAATAATTATAATAATAATAATAATAACAATTCTGTTATTACACACACACTTGCAGACCCTCGCGCACGCACACATATTCACCTCCCTTTTTCACTCTCCTGTCTTAGAAAGAACTTTTCCTCCACCACTTCCTCTTCCGCTCCTTCCACAATGTAACCTCGTGGGCATCGGTGATGATTTTTCTTCCTCCGTTTTTGCCTTCTTTGAACTTTTCTTGTTTCCGACGAAGGGCTCCGCCCGAAACGTCGTACTCTCTCTCTCTCTTCTTTCCCGAGCGTCTAATAACACTATCCGTATCACGTCCTCACGTTGTTGTTTTTGTTATTGTTTTTTGTCTTTTTTTGAACTTATATATATATATATATATATATATATATATATATATATATATATATATATACATACACACATATACATACATACATTTATATATGCACAAATATATATATACATATATGTGTGTGTGTGTGTGTGTGTGTGTGTGTGTGTGTGTGTGTGTGTGTGTGTGTGTGTGTGTGTTGTCAGTTGAGGATATAGTGACCTCTTTAGGGATTATTAAAAAATCTTGAGATCAACGGGTGTTATCAATGATATATTGGGAGAGTTCTGTCAATATATAAGGATAAATCCTTAAACGTCTATATTTTCTCTGAAACGGTTGTATACTGTCCATCTAAACACATAACCATCTTTTTATAAATTCCTTAATAGGTTTTTCTTTGGAAAGTTTTGATTAGCTAATACCTCCCACTGTTACTCCATCGGCGTTCCCTCTTACCTTTCTAACAAACTAATGTTTACATTACGTAGATACTCAACGTATGTATACGAAGTCCTCATTCATCTTCTATAGAAAGCTATTTACCAACAGCTTGTATTCATGTGGGAAAAATACGTAAGCATTAGCGTTTTGAATATGTTTGCCCTGAAAATACCTAAACACTTTGCTGTTGTTATTTTTTACATCTCAAGCAGTTAGCATGTTTGGAATATTACGAAGCACTGTTTACATAGTGACTAGCTTGAAACATGTGTAGGCACCTCTTGTACATATTGTATCTCAGTTTACGTTAATGCATGTTCATTTAAATTTAATCTATATAAAATTATTCGCTGTGTTCATATTGGGTTACAAATGAAATAAGTATCCACAATATTTTTCACCTTTTATTATAGTAAAAATAATATATATACACATACACATGCGACGTGCTTTTGTCAGATTCTATCTACCAATTGACTCAAAAGGCTTTGGTCAGCACGAAGCTTTAGTAGAAGATACTTGCCTAAAGTCCGATGCAGTGGGATTGTACCCGGAACCAAGTGGTTGGGAAGCAAGTTTCTTACCACACAACCTTGCCTAGGCCTTAGGTTTAATAGAAATTCTTTTTCTAATCACATTCTACTAACTTTACAAAACAATAAAGCGTTGTAGGTTTCCAATCACTACTGTACCTGTCAAAAATTTTAAAAAAGATATTGAAGTTATGGCTTGGCTGCCTTCCATCACATATCTGTTCTCTTACGGCTGAGTTTTAATCTGACTTTGGGCTAAACAAACAACACAATTCATACAGTATATAGTACACTGCGTGAGATTTATATCACTGATAAAATATCATTTGTATGATGAAGCCGTCTTTGATACAGCATGAACATTTTCTACAGGACAGTAACTTGCAGTCAAGCTGTGAAAACTGTAGCATCTGCCATAATTAGAATGATGGGTGCGCGTGCCGAAAATATCGTTGTATTTTTCTTTTTTTTTTTTAAGAGAATTGCTTTCACATTTACTTGATCCGACAGAGTAAATCGCATTGTTGGTGTCACATCAGTTGTTATACGTGTGTGTGTGTGTGTGTGTGTGTGTGTGTGTGTGTGTGTGTGTGTGTGTGTGTGTGTGTGTGTGTGTGTGTGTGTGTGAATAGATATTAAAACTTTCCCGGATTAGTTACGTTTAATAAAAAATAACGTATTTACCAAAGTTTTAACATCACTTTCTTCGAAGTAGTTCTCTCGCACAACAATATACCGGTCTCAGCGTTCCTTCCATTTTTGGAATCCGGTCTGGAAATCGTTTCCCGTAAGCGAGTCGAGGACCTTCAGCGATTCGCTCTCGAACTTAACAACAGTGTTAAAACAGCGACCTTCGAACAGTATTTTCATCTTGGTCAATAGATGGAAGTCCGTCGGTGCTAAATCTGGCTAATAGGTTGAGTGTAGAATGTCCTCCATCAATCGTTTCAAAACGTTGTAGTAGATTGACGCTCTGGCTCTGGGGGACGATGCAGGATATCCCATTTGGTGGGGTGACGCTCGTGGCAGGCTTTCCAGATCACTCATCGTCTTCCAGGAAAGTTCTTCCGCTTTTGAAGAGTCCGTGCCACCCGAAACATTGCGTACGACCCTTTTCCTCGTCACCGTAAGCTTGCTGAAACATGCTCAATGTCTCTGTAGCAGAATTCCCAAGTTTAACGCAAAATTTCACGTTGGCTCTTTGTTCCTGCGGTTGACAAAATCGCAGACTACAGAAATTTCACAGCTAGCGAAGTAAACTTAGCGATATAACTCGGCACACTGCCTCGTGAAGGTCACTGCTAGCGCTCACTACACACGCAACCGTGTGCTGCTATCTGTTGGCGTGCTACAGAACTAGTCCTGGAACGTTTTAACTTCTCGTATATATATATATATATATATATATATATATACCCGGAACTTTGTGTTTGGAAATCAAACTTCTAACCACACAGCTACATCTGTGCCTATATATATATGTCTGTATATATATATATATATATATATATATATATATATATATAATTTTTCATTCCATAACTTTTAGATTCCAGTCAAGATGTGAAGTAATGTTACTTACAAAACTATGTTAATATACACGTACAAACACAAGAGGTACACCCACATGCGCAAACACATACAAACGCGGACACACAATCACAATACATGTGCACATATACATGTACACATTTATATATATCCAGGAAAGTTAGAGGTTGTGAATCCCACCAACTAAGGGATAATATCTATCCAATATACTGCTAGTAGAATGCCCAATTATAATTACACAAGTGTTTTTTCATTGGATGACAATTACATTACCAAGTGTAATAAATGGGTGAGGGTAAAGAGTTATTTTACCATTAATTTATAGAGCAATAAGAAAATGGAGGGGATTAATGGGTGGTATTCATCAACTTATAGACATTATATTATGTCAATTTATTTATTTACTAAAAGGACAATTATAACAATATACCTACATATATGACATATTATGCCTTACATATATAATATATAAATATAAAATATAAAATATCAGTAATCATTAAAATATAACATATAGCAATAGAAATTGGGATAATATCTTACAGCTGTTTCAGCCAAGAGGCAAAAATATCTCATTCTACCTTTATCCCTCCACTGGACTGAAGTAATTAGTAGATGAAATTGAGGTACTTGGGTGTTTCTCTAGGCTTCGTTAGAGATTAGTACATAAGGTTAAGATATAAATATAAATACACACATATATACATACTTTTACATATGCATGTATATGTATATACCTATCTCTATATCTATATCTATCTATCTATCTATCTATCTATCTATCTATCAATCTATCTATCTCTCTCTCCCTCTCTCTCTCTCTCTCTCTCTCTTCTCTCTCTCTCTCTCTCTCTCTCTCTATATATATATATATATATATATATATATATATATATATACATATATATATATATATATATATATATATATATATATTTGCCTCGTATGTTTTATTTTATCGGTTATCAATTAACCAACCATAACAAAGTCAAGGCCTTTCAAAACAATAGATGACCAATTAGATTACGAGACTGAACAAAAATAACCCCTCCCCACTTCCCGTAGGATTTCAACTACATCCATAAATAACAGAGAAATAAACATATCACATGTTTATATGTAAATATTTAAGTTTGTGTATTATTGTTATAATTATATTATATAATTATGATGATACGAACTTTCTAAACACATCTAATACGTATGTACTTCTGAGCAAGTTTGTACGGAAATATCTGTATATGTGTGTGTGTGTGTGTGTGTGTGTGTGTGTGTGTGTGTGTGTGTGTGTGTGTGTGAGTGTATTTGTGTGTGTGTGTGTGTGTGTGTGTTTGTGTGTGTGTGTGTGTGTGTGTGTGCTCCTCATGTATACACAGTTTCATTCTTACATAACTAAAATGATTTTAAGATATATTGATTTTATAAATTACAATATTACTCTTCTTGTAAATTCCTCATACCTCTGTTTGTATTTTATCTAATATGAATAATATAATGCATCTAATAATAATAATAATAATAATAATAATAATAATAATAATAATAATAATAATAATAATTGATTCATTTGTATGCATATACAGGCATTTATATGTGTAAATTTAAGTGTAAGTAATGTTTTTATGTATATTTATGTATATATATGTATATAAGTGTGTACTTATATTTATATCTTAACCTTATGTACTTTTTTAAATCTCTGACGAAGCCTAGAGAAACACCCAAGTACCTCATTTTCATCTACTAATTACTTCAGTCCACTGGAGGGATAAAGGCAGAATGAAGTATTTTTGCCTCTTGGCTGAAACAGCTGTAAGATATTATCCCAATTTCTATTGTCATGTGTTATATTTTAATGATTACTGATATTTTATATTTTATATTTATATATTATATATGTAAGGCATAATATGTCATATATGTATGTATATTGTTATAATTGTCCTTTTAGCAAATAAATAAATTGACATAATATAATGTCTATAAGTTGATGAATACCACCCATTAATCTCCTCCATCTTCTTATTGCTATATATATATATATATATATATATATATATATATATATACGTTTACATATATAAACAAATATAGAAAAATACCTACCTACATGCGTACATACATACACGCATATGCTCAAGGTGAGTGCTCCCTCTTTAAAGATGATTGCCGTCTCCTTATCTTTCCCTGTTTTCAATGGCATTTCTGATTCTCAAGCCATGACCTCTCAGATGACTATTTAGTTTCGTTGCTGATCTGCATGATTTGGAGCCTAGGTAACAGACGAAAGTTGTAACTTACAATGTGATTCCAACTGGTCGCCATTCTTCAATCGTCATAGGACTCTCAATAGATGGAGTGACCACTGAAGACCCCATAAAAAGACGTTTGTACATCATTTGATTATAGTTATAAACGCTTGTACAACACGTGTACCATTCTCTGAGTCATTATGATTAGTATCTAAGGACAGGCCGAAGCGAGATGACCAGTAATCACTTGAAAGCGCAGATTTTAGTTCATAATGATCCTGTTCGTAATGGGTGCTGTGACAAAAGCTAGGGGTCCCTCACTACGGGCCCTGACATCAGCCAAGGGTATTTCTGCGTCCCCACACTCATATTGTCATCACAGAGTACATGCATATATATATATATATATATATATATATATATATATATATAACAAAGTAAACTGGCAAGGTACCGCACGAGTGAAAATGATATAAGAAAGAGGATTTGAAAATGCAGATGTCTTTTAAAGATATTTATTGACTTGACCGGTTTCACTTTTTTTAAAAACGTGAAACCAGTCAAGTCACTAAACATCTTTAAAAGACCTCTGCATTTTCAAATCCTCTTTCCTATATATATATATATATATATATATATATATATGCATAATAATGGTAGTCTCTCGTAGGCGGAGAAAAAAGGGTCCTGCAATTTCATGCTGAACAAACAGCACAAACAATTTGTTTATTGTAATCAAATGATTGTATTGTGCATTACCTCACTACCTCCATCAAATTCACGCTGCCTGTACAAGTGCACAGTTTACCACACGTCATATGTCGAAGTGGTCGCAGAGCAACGTGAGATGTTTTCTGCTCAAGAATAAAACGCCCCAATCGGTACCGGGCTTGAAACCACGATCTCATGCTCATGAGTGCAACACACTAACTATTAGTCCATGCACACCGCACGCATACAAACACACACACATATATATATGTACACATACATACATACATATATACATACACACATATATGTGTGTGTGTGTGTGTGTGTGTGTACACACACACACACATATTCCGTTAAGCGCCAGAAGGCACATGGCCTAGTACTTCGGTTGTTTTCCTCACGTGCATAAGTGTGTAATTTCAATTCTCAAACAGGCGATATGTTTTGCGTTGTTTATTAACAAAGAATTTTCTTTTATATTCTGCCGAGTTCTATGTAGTATATTTGTGTTATCAACTAGTTTAAAATACTCGTTATCAGCTAGTTTAAGATATTTGTCATGTATATTTACCTTGTGTTCTTTATTTCTCTTTTCACACCTGGAATAAATCTTTCAGTTCGTCACCAATTTTATTTTATCATTTTATCATCTTGAGAGATCGATAAAGTAATTCAGCTTCCTCTTTTGATTGCATTCGCCTTAGGGTGAAAATCTGCCCCGAAATTGGGAACTTAAAATTGATCAGAGCTAAGTGCCAGTTATTAGGGTGTGAAATATTTGTCTTCTTGTGTAGACAACGATATTATCTCTCCTCTTACAAAAACCACTAAGCTTCCATACATTATTATTTCTTATACGACGTGAAAGCGGAGCACATTGACGATAACAGTGAAGATATTATTAAGTAAAGGCTTCTACCTACTTCTCAATGTCGCCTTTTATTTGGAGAATTTCCGTTGATAATTTTCCTACATCCTGTGTTGCTACGTCTATTTGACGTTCGATCAGCCTTTTCCGGAATTCTGATGTACATTTTTGGTTTTTCACTATTTCACTATGAAGATGCGTGTGTTTGTGTGTGTGTGTGTGTGTGTGTGTGTGTGTGTGTGTGTGTGTACGTGTGTGTGTATGTGTGTGTGCGTGTAAGTGTGTGTGCGAGCTTGTGGTGTATGCATTATATATGTATACGTACGTATATATGCATATATATACTCTTATATATATGTGTGTGTATATATATCTATGTTTCTATATGTGTGAGTATGCTTGAATGTATGTGTATATATATATATATATATATGTATATATATGTATGTATATATATGTATGTATATATATATATATATATATATACATATATACATATATACATATATATAAGAGCAAAGTAACTAGTTAGAAAATCTCTATAAGAGATGAAAGTAGTAACTATACTGAACAGGAATGTTTATCGCCACATCAATATGGCTGTTCTGTAGAAACGACGTTACTACCGTTTCTAACTCCAGGAGGAGTCTCCTCCAGTTGGTTATCGATGCAATCTGCACCCCATATATATTGCAAGCAGGGAAGCGAACCCCTATCATCTTCTAGCAGACAACGGGACGACCAGCCCGAAACCGTACTGTCTGGTGGTCCTGTCGTCTGCTAGAGGATGGTAAGGGTTCGTTCCCTTGCTTGCAATGCATATCGGGTGCAGATTGCATCGATAACCAACTGGAGGAGACTCTTCTTGGGGTTAAAAACGGTAGTAACATCGTTCCGACGGAACAGTCATATTGTAGTGTTGATAAGCGCTACTTCTCATGTATGTATGTATGTATGTATGTATGTATGTATGTAATACCTTTTCTTCTAAACACCTTTTCTTCTAAACTTTGACTGTAAATGTACGATTGTGTTTGAGTTAAATCTTTTTTATTTTGTTTCACATTTTCGTATTAGTTTCTTATACTTACTTTGAAACAAAGTCCCCTAATGTCCCTTTAATGTTTCAAGGGCTTCATCTTTTAAATGAATTTATAACAGTGGCGCATTGTTTCTGCTCTCTGCAGTAGACAGCAACAGGTTATTTTGAAATTTATAATCGACAAAATCGTCACCGCCGGATTCAAAATTAAATAACAGATACCTTCTGATTCAGTTTCTTTCACCTGGGCTGTATCTCAGTGGTGATTCTGATTAAAATTTACCATTAACAAATGCAACTTCCATAGGAATACATTTAGTTTTTACAGAGTTTTATACAGAATATTAATACTATCAGTTAAGGTTTTTCTACCTAATTTTGTTTCGTGCACTGCAATAGCTCTTTAAATAGTTAAGGTATGAGAACAAGCGAGATAAAGAAGATACCATTAATCTGAATGCTTTTCTGTTCGGAAACCAGTTTATTGAGGTTTATCTTTCAAGTTTGAACACCTTTGTCTTTTGTTTTTGGTCAAGTTCCTTCCATACGAATAACTGAAAACGTTATTAACTCCAACATTTTCTTAGTGTGGTAAATACGTCCGGTGCAGATCACCATTAGATTACACTGGTGGGTTATGTTTTAGCAAACCCTTAGATATTCATTCCTGATTTTTATAGAAATTAGAGGGGATTTAGTACCATGAAAAAAAAAAAAAGAAGTATATATTTTCTGAAGATTTATAGCGTCAGAGACAAATATCACCATCATAAAAAGAGCTTTCTAAGTTCTTGTGGAGGCGCGTTAGGGTGTTGGACTCATGATCGTAAGATTGTGGTTTCGATTTCTAGACCGGGCAAAGCGTTGTGTTTTTGAGCAAAGCACTTCATTTCAGTTCACTCAGCTGACAAAGATGAGTAATTCCGCGACGACCGGTGTCTCATCCAGGTAGGAAATGTATACGCCATGAAGCCGGCCTTGATGTGTCAGCATGACTCGAGAAGGTAACTCTACCTTTTTCTAAGTCTTTAAATCAGAAGAAATAAGCCAGTGAAAACAGCGTCAAAAGCAGTGATTGCTTCTACAGACATTAAATATTATCTTGTAGCTTTTGTTGTCCACCTAGGTGTCTCACGCTGAGTAATTTCATTACCACGTGTATGGGAGCATGTCCTGGGTATCGTTCCAGAGTATATGATAGTATACACAGACAGACTTGCATTGGTTATCCAGTAGATACTATCCAGATTATCCAGTAAGTGATATTACGTAGGTGTTGTTACACTAGATAATCTTTAGTGATGCCGTAGCTAACATTCACCGTATGACGATAGTTTAGAGAATTTGAAAGAAATTTTTCTCACATTTAAATAGGTTTAATGTTCTAAGTATTCTCAAGCTATGTCTGATCGGCTGTCTACGAAGATAGATATGATATGGTGGTGGTGGTCTTAATGAAGAGGGTATTGGATTTGTTCAAGAGTTCTTTCACATTTGTGGAGCTTCAGTCTGCAGTAGCTTTTGATTGGTCTTTGGTGCCATTTGAAATTCCACTGCCATTAAACGAGTTAGAATATCAGTCACTGAACAATGGGAGTCATTTCTTAGACAACGAAAGATATTTATTGTCGAAGCTGCTTAGCAGTCGATTGGTTTACGTTTGACGCGATTTCGTTCCTATTTATTATTTAATCGTTTCATGTAGACGATAGGAAAAGAAAAAAGAAAAGCAAAAAGAGATGTTTCGAAGTTTTTTATTTTTATAGAAACGGAATGGATTTTAGTTTCAATGAAATTGTCACGTGTAATGGTTGGAATAACTTCTCGCATATTTGTTCTGTAGGTGTTGGTCGTCCTTGCCATCATCGTGATTATCACTAACCTAACACTAGCACCAGCATTACCACTGCGCCGCCGCCACAGCCACCGCTTCCACCACCACCACCACCACTTTCGTCGACGTCGTCATTGTCGTCATGAACATCAGCATAACCGTCAACTTAGTCCGTTTCATCGTTATCCTGATATTCACAATCGCCTCTTCCTTTCTTCTTTTTTTCTTTCTTCATCTCCTCTTCCTCCCACTTTCCCCTTTTCTTCCCTTCTTTCCCCTCTCTCTCCTTCCATTCCGCCTCCTCTCCCTCTCTTCTTCCTCCTTCTCTTTCTCCCCCTTTTCCTCATCTTCCTCCTCTGTTACTTCCTTCTTTCTCCTCACCTTCCTCCGCTCGCTCTCATCATCTTCATCCTCCTATATCTCATGCTCCGCTTCTTCTTGTCTTTCTCCTCTTTTTCCTCCTATTCTCCCCCCTTTCGTGCCTCCTTTTCAATTCCTCATCCTCCCCCTCGTCCTCTTCATTTCCATCCACCAGATCCCCTTTCTCCTCCGCCTTATCACTCACCATCACCATCATCACCATCATCCTCCTCTGCAGAACCAAATCCAATAATGGCGTTATCGCCACGACCCTTACCCTAATCCCCGGCAACTATTCTCATTTCCACCACGGCCAGACAACAATAATATAAACAACGGCACGTGCTTACTAGATCCAAGACGCATGCAGACACACGTAGACACACACACGCACACATACGCACATTGCCACAAACACACACACACACGTATATACACACCCGAAGCGGACAAACACCCGCAAGCATTTATGAATAGCATACGTTTATAAACAAACACATCCGCCCTGAGACAGACAGACAGACACACGTACACACACACACACAAACACACTCGTACACACACACACACACAAACATGCAGGCGCGCGCGCACACACACAAATGATAGTAGATATAAAAACCATATGTCCTACATTCCTCATCATATACATAACACGTTTATGTATAATATATAGCTATGAGTATGTGGGTGCATGCATGTATGTTTGTGTATACGCCCATATAAATGTATATTTTTATGTATATATATATATATATATATATATATATATATGTGTATATATATACTCTTTTACACGTTTCAGCCATTTGACTGTGGCCATGCTGGAGCACTGCCTTTAATCGAACAAATCGACCCCAGCAAGATTTGATCTTTGTAAGCCTAGTGCTTATTCTATCGGTCACTTTGACGAACCGCTAAATTACGGGGACGTAAACACAACAATATCGGTTGTCAAGCGATGGTAGGCAGACAAACACAGACACAAAGGCACAAACACATAAATACACGCGCACACACACACACACACACACACACACACACACATATATATATATATATATATATATATATATATATATATATGTACGACGAGCTTCTTTCAGTTTCCATCTATGAGATCCACTCCCAAGGCATTGGTCGGCTCGAGGCTATAGTCTGAAGTTATGAATTCAAAGTTGTAGATAGAGGTTGACACATTTCTCTTGCCGGTCGGGATATAGGTTAGCCCCAAAGTAAGGTCTTGTTTTGAATTCTATGCACAGGAATATTCCTCTGACGAGACGAATGGATCCCTAAAGTCGAAATTGCTATAGGGAATTAACCAGTTATTTTCAAGTTGTAGGTTCTATTTGTCATTTCGCTGGCCGACACCTTTTATAGTGAAGAGGTATAACATGAGTGACTTAAATGGCTTTCTATCGGTCTTGACTGCTATTTCTAAATATGTAAGGCTTTTGATGCTCTCTTAGTTATAATTGTGACTTGTTCATAAAGATAAACATTTTTACGCATTGATAT
>NC_142938.1:39181500-39184000 GCF_046866305.1 Octopus bimaculoides
TGTATGTATGTATGGTTGGATAGATGGATTGATGGATGGATGGACTGAACGATGTGAAGTAATGCTATGTATGTATATAAATATATATATATGTATATATATTATATACATACATACGTAGTTACGTACATACACCTGTAAGTATAATATATACTTTGAATATGTATATGTGTGTGTGGGGGGGTGTATGCACGTACCTTTATATATGTCTGCTTGTATGCATATGTACATATATGTATACATATATGCATGAAAATATGTATGAATGAATATCTTCATGAGTGTATGTGTGTGTGTGCTTGTATTGAAAGAAAAGAAACTGAGATGTGGAGAGGGGGAGAAAGAAAGACAGAAAGAAAGAAAGAAAGAAAGAAAGAACGAAAGAAAGAAAGAAAGAAAGAAAGAAAGAAAGAAAGAAAGAAAGAAAGAGAGAAAGAAAGAAAGAAATGATGAATGAGAGAGAATGAGAAGCGAGGAAAACTGACAGACCGACGTATTGTTATACAACCTCAGCCAACAAGTGAGAGGAGGAGACAAATAGCAGTGATTAGGATGAAGCTGAAGAAATGAAGTCCGAGAAAAAAATGGTTGCAAAGAGAGAAACCGACAGACATATCGAGGAAGAGAGAGAGAGGGACAGAGATGGAGAGAGAGGGAGAGAGAGAGAGAGTGAGAGAGAGAGAGAGAGAGAATAAGAGAAAGAGAGTGAAAAAAAGAGATACAGGAAAATGGTAAAAGAATTATGTAGTAGTGAAGGCAAAGTCGACCTCAGTAGCATTTGATTTCAGAACGTAAAGACGTACGAAATGCAGCGAAGCATTTGGTTCGGCATGCTAAAGATTAAATAAGCTATAAAGAATAGCATACAGTTATTGGGTTAGAGAGCTTTTTAATGGAATAAGTTGATGGCTACCCATACACACACACACACACACACACACACACACACACACACACACACACACACACACACACACACACACTCATACATACATACATACATATATATATATATATATATATATATATATATATATATATATATATATATATATATATATATATATATATATATAATACTATATTTACACACATATACTGAATTTATGTATACATATGTATCTATCTATATATATATATATGGAAAAGTAGTCAAGGTAGAAAATGCTAAAATAATTTTATGAAAAAACATTTCAGTACCGGTTTCGGTCATTGAGACTTTTTCAACTGTAAGTATGGAAAAGAATTAAATTTTGGAAAAATTAAATGAAAAGTTTTTTAAAAGAATATTTGCATAGTTTTCAAATAAAAGGGGCATTTTCCTGGTTTCTGCTTGTCTCTCCCTCTCTTGTTTAATCTTCGAACCCACAAAAGTAAACAAGAGAGAGAGACAGGCAGAAACCAGCAAAATGCCCCTTGTATTTGTATACTATGCCAATATTCTTTTAAAAAGCGTTTCATTTAATTTTTCCAAAATTTAATTCTTTTCCATACTTACAGTTGAAAAGTCTCCATGACCGAAACTGGTACTGAAATGTTTTTTATAAAATTATTTTAGCATTTTCTACCTTGACTACTTTTCCATATATATATCAACTTATGTATTCCTTTTCAACCTTCTACACACACACACACACACACACACACACACATATATATATTTACACATATATATATATATATATATTTACACATATATTTATTTACATATATATACATACATATATATTGAATTTATATATGCGTGTGTGTGTGTAATTATATGCATACATACATACATACATATATATATATACATACACACATACATACATATACATACATACATTCATACATACATACATGCATACAACAATTAGACAGACGTACATACACACATGTATACATACATACACATATACATACATATTACTAAAGCATTTTCCGATCGAAGAACAGTTCTGGAAGACAACGCCAGAAGTTTAATTTAATCATTAATTTTTAAAAGGTCAGGAGTGACTCAGATTATCAGCAACAAAGTGAGTATTGCGATCATTCCTCGTTCTATTGTGTGTGTGTGTGTGTGTGTGTGTGTGTGTGTGTGTGTGTGTGTGTGTGTGTAAACAACTGGCATAAATGTGAATTCAGAGAAGCAGTCGGCTTTCACAGTGATCTGATGAGCCAGGTTTCTTTATTTGATAAATTTGTTAACATGCAATTGTTAGCATACATATTAGGGGAAACATATACGAACATTTTCTTTCATGCCACATAAAGAACGTTGCGGAACTGCTGTAATCCTATGGAAGTCTCTTGATTAAATATAAATTAATCTCTCATACGCCTTATATGTATGTTTTTGTGTTTGTTTGTTCACACACCGCTTTAAACCGTGTTGGTTTGTTTTCGTTCCCGTAATACGAGCCTATATATATATATATATATATATATATATATATATATATATATATATATATATATATATATATGTATATATATATATATATGTATGTATGTATGT
>NC_142938.1:39189000-39199000 GCF_046866305.1 Octopus bimaculoides
GACCACGGGAACCTTGGACAATAGTGTCATGCAAAAAACACAATACAGTATGTGGCTCCGTTTTTCCTTTCTTTTTTTTTTTTTTGGTTCATAGGATTATGCTGAAGCTGGCTCCGTCATTCACACATGCCATCCTTGCTACATTCATCCATCTTTTTTTGAAACATTCACTAGACAAAACTTCCCTCTCTACTCTCACCTTCCTCTTCAAGTGATACTTGAAGAAGTTGATGAGAGATTGACCAGAGAGGAAAGTGTCTCTAGACCTTTCAGACGCGTCTACCATACACATTTTTTCACCATAGCCACAAGTATGATGAAAATGGCTCTTCCTTCCCGTTTCAAGGAAGGAGGCGCGACAATATTCATGATAGACTCGGTTGATAAACTGACTCGTCCCACACGCGATAGCAGTCGATCGATATAGGCCCACAAGTCGGAAATAGTTGAACACTGTACGAGTGCGTGCAGGACGGTTTCGTCGCTCTGACCGCATCTCGGACAGGTCAGCCCCGTGTTTCTCGAGCCATGCCTGTAGAGCTTATCCCGAGCGGGTAGTGCTTCTCGATAGCACTGCCAGGCCAGGGATCTCTGGAAGTTGTCCATAGGTCCCGGCCCGAAAGTCGTCTTGAACAGGCAGGTCAGGTATTCCTCGTCGACGCCCAGGTTCGCCCCGAGATCGTCGTACCTCCCCTCCACAAATCCCCTATAGAATGCTTTTGTTGTGTTGAAGTCGCTCAAGGTTGACTCGGGACGGCATAGTTGCTTGAGAGCTACGCGACATTCGCGATGCCATTCGCTCTTTTTGAACCACGACTGCAGTTCGGTCATGGAGACGAGCTACGGGAGAGCGCGCATCACAAACAGCGACCACACCTGTTCACCGTCGTCTACGTTGAGCCGAAGATGTCGCAGTCTCAGCGTGTGTCTGCGCACCATCAACTACGGCATGCCCAGCCCTCCTTTTAACGGGTGTTGGCAGCAAACGGATCACCTGACCATCGGAACCCATCCTTTCCACAAGAAGCGGAATGCGTTCTACTTTGGTGATGGTAGGTTCGGGACAAGGCACGACGGTCAGGTGGTTGTAAATGACGAACGTGATGTACGTGTTCGCCACCTCCGCCCGACCTTTTAGGGACAGCTTCCTCTCGGCCAATTGCCGGGTGAGAGTGACCACCCTACTCGTTATCTCATTCCAGTTCTCCTCGTCTTTGCTACGCGATATAGAGGTGCTAGTGTCTGTGGAATCAGTCTCGGGGGTCTGTGATTCTGTTTGTGTTTGTGTGAGCGTCGCTGTGTGAGTGTGTGCTTAAGAGAGGGACAACGGATTACTTGCTTGGGAGACACCCCGGGTGGTTATCTCTATTGTCTCTGTATTTTACTTGAAAATGAGGCTGCATGTGTGACATATTGTCTCAGTTGTTTCTGTTGTTGAGTGTTTTGTTTAGGTGGTAGGAGTGGCCTCGTGTCTCCTGCCTTTTTGGGGGTAGAAAGCCCTGAGGTGGTTTGTGGCCCCACAAATGTCGCACTTGGACTTTCTGCCTTCTATTATAAAATGCAAGTCAGCCCCGTTGGGCAGTTGTATAAGGTCCTATTTTCCCACTTCACAAGGACCAGGATTTCAATGGTTATCTCGGGCTAGTTTTCCCTGCTGCTTCGTTTCCCATCTAGGAGTGACTCTGGATCTTCTACCACGCACGCTACGATCCACCAGACATTCACGCCTTACGGAATGCCTGGCATTTTTATTCTGGCAGTTCTATTTGAGAGGTAAGTTTAGTACAGGACCCACTCCTCACTCTATCGGAGCATTACTGCATGTTTACGTGCGAGTTCCTCACTTTTGAACAGGACCTCGATACTGACATACCGTTTGCCTCTTTGTAAGTGGGCCACGTCTTCTAAGATGCCCTTCAGAAGCTCTTCGGCTTGAAATATAGATGCTATTTTAGCTCGCCTGCTCTTGCACGAGACACATTTAAAATAAATATTGGCGATCATTCGATACTAGTAAGTATCGAATGATCGCCTAAATATTTTTTTCCCTTTATTTCCAACAATTCAGGAGGTATAAGAACTGCTGCCTTATCCCAACTCCTCAATTTTCGTGACTTTGCAGGCTTGGACCAATTCTTTTGCTTTTTCATCAAAAGCCAGCGGATACCATTTCTTTTTTAAAATTCGCGGAATTATTGTTTTTGTTGTTGTTCTTTAAATCATTTAACTTTGTCGTTTTGTTGGTGATTTCTATTTTGCAGATGATTTCCATGATGATCATTGTGGCGTTGCTGTTGTTTCTATTATCTTCTGTCTCTTCCATTTCTGTCTTCGCATTCCTGCTGTTGCTGCTGATTTCACACGCTCCACGAGCCCTCATATTGCTTAGGCTGTTGTTGTTGTTGTCGCTGGGAGTAAGTGATGGGATGAGGAATCTTCTTTTGTGGGAGGGTTAGTGGGAGTAACAGCTTTCCCCCTCGACGCTCCCATAATGGCCGCTGATGCAAAAGGCAATGGTGATGATGTCGACGCCATCTTGTGTGTGTGTGTGTGTGTGTTTTTTTTTTGTTTTGTTTTTTTTTACACAAGATGGGACGTTTTCTGAGTGCAATAGATAATTAAATGAACAAATAATGCCTCTAAACGGTGCAGAAACAACAACCGAACACTTGCCAAAAGGTTCCTGATGTTCTTATTGTCAGTTTAAAACAAAAATTAATAACATATATTTATAAAGACAGGGTGAAAAACACAATTTAAAGTATAACTTACGAAGCTTATTCGAAAGAACGTTTTACGTACTCCGCAGCGAATAATAATAATAATAATAATAATAATAATAATAATAATAATAATAATAATAATAATAATCCTTCCTATTATAGGCACATTTTGGGGGAGGGGGCCAGTCGATTAGATCCATCTCGAAAGGATGAAAGGCAAAGTCGACCTCGGCAGAATTTGAACTCAAAACGTAAGGTCAAAGGAAATGCTGCTATGCATTGTTTCTGGTGTACTGAGGGGAGGAGCAAGTCGATTATATTGATTCCAATATTTCACTGATATTTTTTGCTGATCTGAATAAGATAAAAGGCAAAATTGACCTCGGTGAGATTTGAGCTCAGAACACTAAGAAGGAATGACGCTAAGTATTTTAGCCGACTTGCTAACCATCCTGGTAGATCGGCGCCTTAATAAAAACAACGGCATCGACGATGACAGCGACGGACGATGACAAGGAAAATAAGGATAATGATAACAAGGAGGAGGAGGAGGAGGAGGAGGAGGAGGAGGAGGAGGAGGAGGAGGATAACAACGACGACGTCGACAATGGCAATGAAGATGACAACGACAACGAAAATGATGGTGGCAGTGGTTTTGGTGATGATGATGATATGAATGCGAATGTAAAGCAACAGAATGAGAGTAAAAAAAAGAGAAAGAAAAAAAGAAAGACGAAAGTCAAAGAAATAATTGAAATAAATTGTACAAATGAGGTAGAGAGAGAAAGAGGGAGGAGGAAGATCGGGTGTTGGGGTAGAGGAAGAGCAAGAAAGAGAGAGAATGATAACAGTGTATGTGAGATTGAGTGTAAAAGAGAAAGAGAGAGAGAGAGGGGGGTGGAGAATGAAAAGGAAGAGAGAGAGAGAATAAGAAGGAAATCGATAAGTTAAAATGCAGGGAGGGGGAAAACTGGAGGAACGAAAATAAATGACTGCGTAGTGCAAACAGGCAGAGGGCTGATTTTCCCCCTCACACACACACAAACATACACATATATATATGTGTGGGGGGAGGTTGTCTATGTATATATGCATATATGTATATATACAAAAATACGTGTGTGTGTGTGTACATATATATACGTATATATGTGTGTATGTATGTATGTATGTATATATATATATATACATGTATATGTAAATACATATATATATATATATATATATATATACATCTATATGTACATATATATATATATATATATATATATATATATATATATATATATATATACATATATATGTGTGTATGTGTATATATATATATATATATATATATATATGTATATATACATATACATGTACATATATATACCTATATATTTGTCTATGTGTGTATATTTATATGCGTATGTACGTATATATATAAATACATACATACATATGTGTACATACACATATATATGTGTATATACATATGCATATACGTATGTATGTATATATATGTATGTATGCATATGATTGACCGTTGACTGAACACTATTCAATTTTTTTTCTCCGTGTTTTTCTCCTTGTCTCCGTATTCTTTCTGTTGAAGAGCGTAGCTCGAAACGTCAAAGACTTTCCGTATTCCCGAGCGTCATACTAATATATACTTTTGTTATTTACACCACCTGTCCTCGTCTGTTGTTATTATTTGTATATTCTCCCATATATATATATATATGTGTGTGTGTGTGTGTGTGTGTGTGTGTGTGTGTGTGTGTGTAGTAAAATGTGAGAGAAAGAAAGAGAGAGTACAAAACAGAAAATGAGTGCGAGAAGTGGGAAGAGAGAGAAACAGGCACACACACACAATTTCACAGACATAAATACGCATATACACACACGCCCACACACATACATTATCAGAATTAACACATCCCATCTTCTATTCTTCTCCAACAACCGAATCCATGACCTTTCCTTGTTAATGTTTTATTGTATTTATTTAACATGCACATTGTTTGTCTTTTATTTCCTTTAACATATTTCTATTTTTATTTTGTGAAATGTTTTAATTAGCTGTTTCTTTGTTGTTTATTATTGCCTTTTGTGTGCATGTGTGCATGTGTGTGTATGTGTGTGTGCGTGTGTGTGTGTGTGTGTGTGTGTGTGTGTGTGTGTGTGTGTGTGTGTGTGTTTTCGCTGATTGTTTCTTGTTTTATCCGCCATGTTTTATGGCTGTTTTATTTGTCGTCTGCTCTTTCATCTTTGACGGTCAGCTGGTGACTTTTTAGATGGCATTAGAGCAAAAGGCTGTGCTGACGCTGGGCGGCGAACGGCCAAAGACAAATGGTGAGTGTAGCGGATGTAAGTGTTATCCCAGAGAGGGTGACGTTAGTGACGACAATGGTGGTGGTGGTGGTGGTGGTGGTAGTGACAGTATGATTGAAATGGCGATGGTGGCGATGACGGAGATGGTGTTTTTGGTGAAGACAGAGGAAGAGATGGTGGTGGTGAGAGCGGTGTAGTCGATGGCGATAGTGATGGTGATAGTTGTGATAGTGATTATGATTTTGGAGAAAATGGTTATGTCAGTGGTGGTGGTGATGGTGGTGGTGGTGGTGCTGGTGTGGTGATGACGGTGACTGACGTGACAATAATATTTGCGCGGTGGAGGTCGGTGAGATTGTAGAATCGTTAGCACACGGAACAAAATGCTTGGCGGCATTTCGTTCGTCTTTACGTTCTGAGTTCAAATTCCACCGAGATTTGACTTTCCCTTTCATCAATTCAGGGTCGATAAAATAAGTACCAGTTTATGGCTAAGGTCGATGTCATCGACTTATCTCCTCTATTGAACTTGCTAGCCTTGTGCCAAAATTTGATGCCGATATTTGTTCGGTGTGTTATAACTTTGAGAGTTGTAGGGCAGCAGTGTAAGTGGTGTTATAGCTGCAAATACAGTTATAGTGGTTTTATGTAAAAAAAAATTAAAAAACTGGCACTCCGTCCGTTACCACGACGAGGGTTCCAGCTGATCCGATCAACGGAACAGCCTGCTCGCGAAATTAACATGCGAGTGGCTGAGTACTCCACAGACATGTGTACCTTTAACGTTATTCTCAAGGAGAATCAGAGAAACACAGAGTGTGACAAGGCTAGCCCTTTGGAATACAAGTACTACTCATATTCAGTAATATCAGAAATGATCGGTGAACAATGTAAAAAATGTGAAACACCAAAAGTTCGGTCATACTGAGTTAAGAGAGAAAGAGAGAGAGAGAGAGAGAGAGAGAGAGAGAGAGAGTAAAGAAAAAGGGTTTTGTTACAGTTCCTGTCATCTTGGGTGTTTTTTTAAATATGCTGATCCACATTTTTTTATATTCTTCGCCGATCATTTTTGATATAATTTTGTGAACATTTAATAATTTAAACATGTTTCTATTTCGCAATTTAGAAAAAAATTACATCCCATACGTTTATACCACTGATTAAAAAAAGATTGATGAAACTAGTTTGGTATGTATGTAAATAAATTCATTTAAAAACAATTGCAAGTTTTTCAAATTCAGGTGCATTTTCAACAAATTCTCATATATATATATATATATATATATATATATATATATATATATATATTCATGTATGTATATATATTATATGTAAAATAAAAGAAGGAAAATGCACACACTTTACATAGTTTTAGTATATTTTTAAATATATTTTATATTGTGTTTGTCGACCGGTTTTGCTTTCGCTAATCATGACATTGAAATTACTGTAATATCGTATTTTCTTAAGAAGATTTTAATCCACGTTGTGAGTGGAGAAGTTTATGAATGAATAACTCAACAAGTAGAAAAATCAAAGGGGATGTAATTGGTGATTGTTATTATTAGGGACAGGGGAAGTAATTGCTCATCTTTCCGGGAGGGGATAAATATATATACGAAAATTCAAAACTAAAGTAGTGAGAAGAAATATGTACAGTGATGGGTATGTGATCATGAATTAAAATATATACTGAGATTAAATTTGGTTATGCGCTCATATTTAGACGTGTTCTGTATTTTTCGAGGAAAACATTTTCTTTATTTAAACGTTCGTGTATAGAAATTTTCTTCGCACCGGTAGATGGGGAAAACTGTGAAGTTTGTTTGGATATTACCAGCACATCTCCCTATGTGTTCATTCAAAGGATTCTATCTGTATTGCGGAAACCGGATCTCTTCCTTATGTAGTATGGTTCTCCGTGGCAGTGTCATACTTGTGTGTCCCATATAGTTATATCCACAACCTGAGTAAGTTATGACATAAACTAGATTCTCGGAAGCACAAGTGAAGCTGGTTTTAATGGTAAACTTCTCTCCTTATTTGAATAGGAATTCCGAGCCTTCCAGTAGGTTGGGGCATGCTCTGAAGTTTGGGCATCCACATTTTGTAACCGTTGGTTTGGTGGTTGCTGTATAAAGTTTTGCGTTTGTTAGAAGTATTTTTAGCGATTTGTGTTGCTTTTTGTATTAGATAAATTTGTGTTTTCAGAATATTGTTCATTTTTGGATCTCTAGTGAGCATAGGTAGATTTTGTACAATAGTGTTGTATACCTCATTACGAAATTCAAAAATTTCATTGTCATGATTAGTGGAAACGAGACCGGTTTACAAACACAATATAAAATATATTAAAGTGTGTATATTTTCCTTTTATTTCATATATACATTTTCTCATTACAACTCACCACGTGGGGAAAATCGAAATTCCTCCCTTTGTATTACTACTACTACTACACACACACACACACACACACACACATATATATATATGTTTTATCTTTTATTTGTTTCATCGCAGGGCGGTACCCAGAACCAAGTGGTTGACAAGCAAATTTATCACCACTCACCTATGTCTGCGCCTCCACACATCCATACTTGTATAGAGAACGACCGTATGCACATAGAATGGCTATATGTATCTTTATAGAGAACTATAAGTATTTTTAAATGTCTTTTCGAACAAAGAGAAAAGAGCGCTACTATATGGGGTTTTCTGAAATATGTTGGCACCAATATCTAATGCAAAGTTTGCGTGGAATCGCTTGGGGTTTACAAGGTACGGAAAATAAGTTAAGAATTACCTAGCGGTTAAGATTTTCCCGTATAATTTCTGATCTCCTGAAAACTATTATAAATCATGGTAACTAAATGGAATCATTCATCGCATTGGTCACTTCCCTATCAAGTGACACCGAAGTAGATTTACATCAATTTGTCTACAATACAAGTTCAATATAATAAAAATGTGAAGGCGGTGAGCTAGTAGAATGACATTTCGTTAGCATAACATTTCGTCTGTTTTAATGTTCTGAGTTTAAATTCCACCGAAGTTTTCTTTACCTTTCATCCTTTCGTGGTTGATAGAATATGTACCAGTTGTACACTGGGGTGGATGTAATCGACTTACCTCTTCCTTTGAAATTCGTGGCCTTGTATCAAAATTTTAAGCAAATACAGTGTAAATTATTTTTAAAAATTGAAGAGTGATTTAATTAATCGAGAATAGGTGATTTTTTTAAGGCTAGGTTGTGTAGTAAGAAGTTTGTTTCCCAACCAGGAGGTTTCGGATTTAGTCCTGTGTGGCACCTTGGGTAGATGTCTTCTACAATAGTCGTCATAGGCCAACCAAAGTCTTGTGAGTGGATTTTGTTGACGGAAACTGGAAGAAATATATTGTTTATATGAGTGTGAGTATGCATGCGTTTGTGTGTATGCATGTCTTACGTATGCGTGTGTGTTCGGATTTTGTGTTTTTCCCCACCACTGCTTCACAACGAATGTTGGTTTGTTTGCCTCTGCGTAACTTAATGGTTCAACAAGAGAGAACGATAGGATAAATAGCCATGACTCCTCCAAATTACAGCCAACTCATGAAAAAAATGAAATGTAAGAAATTATAATTGCCTATGATTCAGGTAAGCCTTCTTGGTTATTGTTGTGACCTGATCACAGCTGAATGCCTATAAATAAAACTTGCCGATTCGATCGTAGCTCTGACGTGATCAGAGATGAATTGTCTATTTGAAGTTATAAGTACCATGTAATGTTCGTTCAAAAAAATTCTCTCTCTCTATATATATATATATCGTTTTTTTTTTCTTTTCATCTAATCACTTGATTCAGTCATTAGATTGCGGCCATACTGGGGCACCGGCTTGAAGAATTCTTAGTCGACCGTATCGACCCCGGTACATATTTTTTAAAGACTGGAACTTGTTTTATCGCCCTCTTATGCCGAACTGCTAAGTTACGGGAACGAAAACATACTAGCACCGTTTATTAAGCAGTGGGAGGGGAACAGACACAAACATAAAGATACACACACATGCATACACACACACACACACACACACACACACACACACACACACACACACACATAGACACACTATCGAAATATCTTACTACATTCTCATGCAGCAGAGGCCGCCGGAAATCTTAATTATACACAAACATACACACATACAAAATCATATACGTGTTTACATGAGTGTATACGTGTGTGTGAATGTAAGTGTGTATTTGTATGTGCAGGTATGTATGTATGTTTATATAGATATATTCTTTTATTCGTTTATTCATATATATATTACACACACACACACACACACACGCACACACACACACACATATATATATATATATATATATATATATATATATATATATATATATATATATTGGCACAAGTGCTCACATATGTGGGTACGTACATACATATATACATGCATACATGCATACATACATACATACGTACGTACAGCTTCACTTAGAGTTGCGACCGCTACATCACATCATACTTCGAAGGCCATACATTTGCAATCCAAGAACAGGAGATTGCTACACAATACGTAATAAACAATGAAGCGAGTGAAGCCTTTGGATACCCAAAATGCAACCGAAAATATGGATTATATCACAATTCTGGAGAAGACTTCGCACATGTGATCTGCAGCTGCCCAAAAATGTCATCAAAGTTCTGCCTCTGGCTGCAACATGAAATTGTCTCTAAAACCTATATACTATGCCATCCGAAACATAAAAACTTGTCTTGGAATAATCATAGAGATGCCATCTAACCGTTGGTGAATGTATACATAAACATCATCACAAGGAATCCTGGTGAAACAATCCCATCAAAACATATGTCAGGTGCAAACTAGCCAACTTGATATTGTCGTTTGAGACACCAGAAAAAGTACGTACCCTCATAGAAGTCAGCTGCTCAACTCATATGA
>NC_142938.1:39204000-39219000 GCF_046866305.1 Octopus bimaculoides
TCTTAACGGTATAACATATGAGAGGGGAACATAGAGACAAACAATTTAGTGGTTAAGGGGAGGTAACAGGTCTCGGTAGGCCAACAATTCAATGAAGATTAGGAAAAAAAATATGGCTAAACCTCGTATATAACGAATTGTAGTAAAAATCAAGTATATACCGGTATGTAAGAAGAATATATTATATAGGTGCTCTACAGGACATAAACAAAATGGCACTGATTGTTAGGCGGATAATATTTAAGGACAAGTTACATGCTAAGATAATATCAAGCCTACAAAAGCATTACATAAACGTAAAAGTAAATAATTTCTGTTATTATAAACCAGAAAGAAAAAGAAATATAGAGACACTAGTGGGTACAATAGATGGGTACAATAGATGGGTACAATAGATGGGTACAATTAATGCTGAGACCACCGGCTGGTTAATCCTGAGCCTAAAAAATAAAAATAAGAAATAAAAATAAGAATAAAATGACTAAAGGTAAGATAGAAAAATACTAATTAAATCTAATCATTAAAGTAATAAACAAAAGAGTAATAATTCCTAGAGGGTGCAAAAAATATTAGTGGGCATAGTGTGCAATAAAATAAAGGAAAGACTATGAAATAAATAATAAGATAGAATGAAATGAAAAGGAAGAAGGAATCAAGCATGGTGGGCAGGGGTTTATAGTAATACAAATATAAGTAGGGCTAATAATGTAGTAGAAAACCAAAGGTTTCAGATCACTAATAATAGAAATAAAAGGCCAAATACAAGGGGTAATGTGTTAGTATCGTGGGGGAAATGTTAATTGGTGTATCCGATAGATAATAGGTATAGGTGGTGGGTTACATTTAAAAACTTAAGAGAAGGGTAGGGGAGGGGTTAGGTATTAGATTAACTAGGAGAGCCATGGTTATTCCTAACATTATGACCTATAAAAGGAGTAAGATGTAAAACCCCCATTAAACTAAAAGGGGCTCCTATTAGAATGCTGTGGAATTATAAGTACTAATACGGGGTAGTTAAATATATAAGAAGTAGGAAAGTTTTAAGGGTGGGGGTAACATATAAGGCTTAAGAAAAGGGGTAGAAGTGGGGGTTGTAAATAAACTGCCTACATGAGACTCAATGCTTCTAAGCATGACAGAAATAAAGGGATAAGATGTAGACCCTGCATTAAACTAACATATGCTACTAATTATAAACTGTAGATTATAAATACTATTATGGAGTAATGAGAGTGTTTCTAGTGTTATTAATACCAATCGAAAGTAGAGGTAGGTAAAAGGTAGAGGTTGGAGAGTTACATTTAAAAACTTAGAAGAAGGGAAATGGGAGGGGGTTAGATAATTGACTAACTGGGGGGCAGTGGTTATTCCCAAGAAGATGACCTATAAATGGAGTAAGGTGTAAACCTCCATTAAACTAAAAGGGGCTCTTATATGTATGCTGTGGAATTATATGTACTAATAGGGGGAAGTGCAAATATATCTAAAGTTAATAATAAGAAGAAGTAGGAAATGGTTAAGGGTGGCAGGTAACAAATAAATCTTAGTAAAAGGGGTAGAGGTGGGGTTATAATTAAACTGCCGACACGAGACTCAATACTTCTAAGCAAGACAAAAATAATAAAGGGGTAAGATGTATAACCTGCAAAAAGTTAACAGGGACTTCTAATTAATAGCTATGGGTTATAAGTACTAATATGGAGTAGTATGTGTATTTATAGTGTTATTTATATCTATCTACAGCGGACCTACCTTTATGCAAGCAAGCTATACTATGCTCATCTCTCAGGTTCACAAACGGAATTTGTGCAGTTAGAATTTTAAAAATCTCATTTACTATTTTTTCCATTATACGAAGGTGCTGTAGTGAGAATCTCCCAATATGATGTGAAGCTAATGTTACTATCTTTGAGCTCCCAAATGTACTTACTTAAACCAGTCGAATTAAGTTTCTATTTCTATAAGAATGCTGGCGCGCGGCCAGTCTACGTTTTATTTCATTTTGGGTTGCACCGATATAACTCCGTTTGCTAGACTTTGTTGCCTTAATTCGAATGCCCTATGAAGATGAAGAATTTTATTCTCGCATGTATGTATAGACTGCATTCTGGGAATCTGATCAGAAACAGCTGTTAGCTTTGTTATGTCTTCCTTTGTATTAATAAACAAGCATTAAATGTGATCCAATCGATATGGTGGTTAATCTGTTTTTCTCCATTTTCTAATTATTTGCATTGGCTCCTGATAAACTTTTGTTTATCCTATTGTCACCTGCGGTCGACGTATATGGTGCCCCTGCACACCATTACCTGGGGATAACACAAATAACGGATACTGATAGTATATACGAATATTTTATCCCTTAGTCGATTCCTACAACCGCTAACTCTCTCTCTCTCTCTCTCTCTCTATATATATATATATATATATATATATATATATATATATATATATATATAATATATAGTTTTAGGGAAAATAACCAAGTTTCAAGAACTCATCGATGAAAATCCACTATCACATATAGAAAAATTAATAATAAATGAGTATAATAAATGAGTATAATATAAAGTAAAGTAAATATCATAAGATATATATATATATATATACAAAATTCAAAAAAGTTATCATTATCTTTAAAAAAATGAGAATAAAGCAGCCAGCAAACATAATCCAAATATGCAAAATATATATTAAAAGTCAGGGTACAATATGCACCTGTTTGCTCGAAATAGTTAAAACTCTCCAAAACCATGTATCTCTCACTATATGTAAACACTCAAGGAGACAGTAGCAAATACAATTAGAGAAAAAGTCGTTCCAATTTCTAAAACTACAAATAGAAGGGTAGATATCCCAGTATCAGTTGAATTTTGTTTTCTGTGCCGAATTGACACTTAAGGCTCATCAGCTAGGCTTACTGCGTGAACTATTTTAAAAAATGTACTACATTCTCCCTGCGTGTTTACATATAGTGAAAGACATGTGGTTTTAGTGAGTTTTAACTCTTCTTTCGAGCAAACAGGTACATATTATACCGTCTTTTAATGCATACACGCACACACGCGCACAACACACACACAGAGATATGTACATACATATATATATATATATATATATATATATATATATATATATATATATATATATATATATATATATATATATATAGACCCTGCTATGTCAAGATGGACTTATATATTCTTCCTCTGCTCTCTCCCACTTGGTTTTAATATGTTGCCACATTTGTAATATGTCTTTTTTCTACATTTTTTCGTGCAGCTGAAGATTGCTCTTCATATTGCATTTAAGGTAATGCTCACATTACTTAAATAAATTGAAGTAGCATGAAACGTGCGTACTGCAATCACTTTTGAAATCCGTGTTGCTTATTATTTGATTTTAATCACCCATCCTTTTGGGATGTGAAATTCGGGTGCCTTCGCATAAGTACCATATTCAAGCCTTGAATCTATATCTAAACCGTCTATATATATATATATATATATACAGGGTGCATTGAATGAATTGTCGTTTGAACTACACAATAAAGAAAACACCGACATCTCATTTTAACAGATATATTTACCAAAATTACATAACAATATCTTGAAAGAGTAAATTTATTCAATAAAATCGCCATTGGCTTCAACCACGACCTCCAGACGACTTCGGTATCTCCTGCAACTCTTCTGGAAGGCCTCCTTGTTTAAGTTGGTGAATGCTGCCATACTCATTGCCTTCAGTTTATCCTTTGTGTTACAAGGAGTTTTGTTGATTTCTCGATCAACTGCACCCTACACATAATAATTAAGGGAGTTGCAATATGGGGGGGAGGGTTATGTGGGCAGATGTTAAGGGTGATGTGGTCTAAGAAATTGTCTGACAGCCATGTCTGGGTTCTCTTGTAGTGTGGCATGGTGCAGAGTCATGTTACCAGACATTCGGTCTTCCAACAACCACCTTCTTCACCCAGGGCAGCACTAACTCCTCCAGGCACTTGATGCAGGTCTCCGTGTTGAGGCTGAGGCCGTGTGAGAAAATGAATGGAGGCATAACGTCGCCATCACTAGTGATCACTCCAAACACCATGATGCTCACTGGATGTTTGATTTTTATCACTCTTGGTACATTTCTTCAGATTGACACCCAACACACTGAAATGTTCGTATTGGAGCTTCCAGCACAAATGCCAAACAGTACAGCATGTCGTTTCCAAATCTCTGGCAGAGTGAATTGCGTTAAGGTGTTGTTTTTCTCACAGTTGGTGCCCAATTGACCCTGCTATACTGTGTAGTCGTTAGAATAAAAAAACAAACAATGCACATGAGCGAAATCAAAAATATGAAACGGCGATAATTATATATCAGGCTGGTGCAAAAGTAATGTCCGATTTCCAGAAAAATTTTTTAGAGCGAATCTATCGATTTATAGTTTTATGATATCTCTGTGTCTAATTTGTACTATTTTTTTTCAGATTATCTAACTTCTGGCTATAATTCTCAGAAAATTTTACCACCATGTTTGTCCCATCTAAAGATCACATAAGAAATGTTTTACTCTACGAGTTTCATAAAGGTGTTAATGCAAGTGCAGCAGCAAGATCTATTCAGAGCACTTATGGGGATGATGTAGTGAATGAAAGAAGTTGCAACAGGTGGTTTTCCCGTTTCTGAAGTGGTGATTTCACTTTGAAAGAACAGCCAAAAGAGAGTCGTCTAAAAAAACTTGATTCCAAAATGTTGGAAGTTCTTGTTTCAGAGAACCCTACCGTTACCACTAGGGAACTTGCAGAACAGTTAAACGTGGCCCATACGACTCTGGTATGCCAGCTAAAACACATTGGAAAGGTTTCAGTGGCTGGAAAATGGGTCCATCATAGGCTGTCTCCAGAAAATCGATAACAGCATGCTGCTTGTTGTCAATCATTACTTTCGCGACAATTTCAAGCAACATTTTTAGACAGGCTGGTTACAGGTGATGAGAAGTGGATTCTTTACCATAATGTTAAACGCCGCTGTCCCTGGATCAGTCGAGGAGGACGGCCAGTTCAACAACAGAGCGTGCGTGCGTGCGTGTGTGTGTGTGTGTGTGTGTGTGTGTGTGTGTGTGTGTGTGTCTGTGAATGTGCGTGTGTACGTCATTTTCATGATTACCAGAACGGCCTCGGGCAAGATAAGATGACACTGTATAAACGTGCGCATAACTGAATATAGACAGCTACTCGGGCACATTATATGTGAATTTGGTGGCGTTTCTATAATCAAGAGACCTGTGTAGTTTAACACATATTGTTTATATATAATTATAGACACATATTTTAACTAGACATACTGAATTAAATCATAAATGTAATACAAAAAAAAAAAACGAGCCACTAAATGATGGGTGAGCGTTCCTCTTCTCAAATTCATTCTAATTTTTAGGTTTTGATTGTCCTAGTAGCTGCAAGTAGATACAGATAAATTGATTTCGCCCTAAATTTGGGACTTGTCAATGTATCGCAACTGGGATAAAACTACATGGTCATTTAAAACATTTATAAACTATATAAACGATCGACTTTTTGCTTTCCCTTTCTTATCCCTTTTTTTTTGTCAATGGTGGAGAAAAGCGGTGAAAGAGGGAGGGCATTAAAAGCCCTGAGTCACATACAACTGAGCTTACCATTAACATTAACATTATGCAGAGTACGATCGATACCTTCTATTTTTTTTACTTTCTTTTACAGTGGAGCAGAGCGTGATTGATAGAGAATCTCTTACGTGTTTAAGACTTCATTCTGGAAGTCTTTCAAGGGTCATATTTTATTTCTCCTATTTAACATTGATTTTTATTCTTCCTGTACACACACACACACACACATATATATATATATATATACATATATATGTATAAATGGCGGTGCCTCAGCATGGCCACAGCTCATGAGCTGAAACTAGATAGAATAAAATTAAATATATATATATATATATATATATATATATATATATATATATATATTCATATGGTAATCTTCCAGTTTCGAGGGGTTAAAAAAGTAAATAAATTACAAGGGAAATAACTGAACGTCTTACAAGTATTATCCGTACTACTTTGTTTATAAATAAATCATGTGATTTGATTGACGTTAACTGTTTATATATAAATCACACACGTAATTGAATATCATAGTTTCTTATGAGAAATCGAAAATGCCTCGTGGAAGACCGGCTGCACAACATCTTATTTTCCGTTTTGGAAAAAGAAAAAAACATTTTAAACTTTTATAAAAAAAATTCCGTCGCATGCTGTTTTAGATTCTTTTCTGCCTGTTAAAATTCCGTCGCATGCTGTTTTAGAGATAAAGTAGTACGGATAATACTGGTAAGTCGTTCAGTTATTTCCCTTGAATATTTCTTTTATCCCTCGAAACTGGAAGATTACCTATACATATATATATATATATATATGTATGTATGTATGTATGTATGTACGTATGTATGTATGCATGTATGTGTGTATGTATGAATATATACAGATATATGTGTGTGTGTGTGTATATATATTAGCATGTTCTGCTATTAACCGAAAGGTTGGTGGTTTATGTCCACCCAGGGACGACTTGGTTCATTTTAACGGCGCTGCCCCAACATGGCTGCAGCTCTTGAGCTCAAACTAGTAAAGAAAGAAACTATGTACATTTTATCTATCTATCTATCTATTCATCTAGATAGATAGATTGATAGATAGATAGATAGATAGATAGAAAGGGACAGCTACACGGTGTCAGGAAGCTCGGCATGGCAAACTGAATGCTAGCTATACGGCCTCTCTAACCTTAGCGTAGCCAATTGTAAACGTAAGCCAACGATAATGTTAAAGAGAGAAAAGTAAATAGAAGAATACACACTCGTATCAACCAAGCTATGGCTTGGCTACATTTACACATCCGCTCTTTAGATTGTTCTACATTCTAAACTAACACATGCATACATGTACGCATACATATACACGTGCACATCTACGTGCACATCTACACTTACACATATACGCTCGCACACATATCTATGTATATGCATGTGTACATATAAATGCGTGTATGTATGTATGTACATATATATATGTATGTGTGTATATATATGTACATGCATACATGTGTCTGTGCGCGTGCGCGTGTGTGAGTAAGTGTGTGAGTAAGTGTGTGAGTAAGTGTGTGAGTAAGTGTGTGAGTAAGTGTGTGCGTGTCTGTGTGTGTGTGTGTGTGCGTGTGTGTGTGTGCATTCGCATATATATATAAACGTATATATACAAATTATATTTATACGTACGCAAGCACACACAGAACAAAATACATACATGTATGTGCGCGTGAGTGAGTGTGCATGCGTGTGTATGTGTGTGTAAAGTGTGTGTAAAGTGTGTGTGTAAAGTGTGTGTATGTGTGTGCGTGTGTGTGTGTGTGTATGTGCACGCGTGTGTGTATGTGTAAATATATTTATTAATGAATCAGAAGACCAGCCGCGTATAACTGCCGCTGTATGCAAACAGCCAAGTATGGCTTTAAGAGTTATCTGCCCTCCAGCCACGAACGTTGCCCTTGTCTCTGCATTTAGAAGAAAATAGAACGAATCTCGTCTCAATGGTTAGAATCATTCATATATGATGGTGATGATGATGATGGTGATGGTGATAGTGATGGTGGTAGTGATTTTCCGTGTCCTCGTTGTCTTTCCGGTGGTGGTGATGATGATGCTGATGACGACAACAACTATGATGGTAATGATGATGATGGCGGTGGTGGTGGTGGTGGTGGTGATGGTGATGATTTCGATGGTGATGATGTTTGATGGAGATAAAAATAGATTATAAACTTGTAAAAGATACGGAAAATTATGGATACATTAAAAGTCGATTGAAAAACAGATATTTCTGCAAAACTGGCTTAAAATTCTCTTTATGCAGGACATTGATATGAAACTTTAAAAATTCGTGTAAACAATGCGAGGTATATGTGTTAACTTTGTCCCAGGGAAGAGAGCCAATACATACAAAAAACATGATTCCCCGAGACAGAAAAGTCCTTATGAGTCGGAAAATTAAGATTTCTAATCACTTAAATAAACAACTTAATGACAGCTTAGAGACTGAAATGAACTCAGACTTTCCCAAGAAAAAGAAATGGAGGAAAGAGAAACCAGAGCAATGGAAATTATAAAAATAAATTCCGAAGCCTCATACAAGTTCGCGAAAGAATCTGCTTCGGTGCACTGCAAGATAGGGCCATTGTTTGAAGAAAGCGGCAGGCCCCAGAAGGATATGCGTTGTGCTAAATAAACAATTCCCAAGCGTCTTCACCACTCCACAAGAAAATATTCAAATAAACAAGCCTGATAGGTTCTTCAACACCGCTGATCTACATAGGAAAGAGGCAACCATTGGTTACATCGGCATAAAAAAGAATCATGTAATATCGGCCACTTTTGAGATGAACTCGATGTCAGCAAATGGCCCAGATGGATTTCCGGCTGTTCTTTTAAAAACAAGCAAGAAAGCTTTCGCAAAACCACTGCAGATACTTTTCCAGAGTTTGTTTTACAAGTGGTAAACTTTCTAAAATGTTAAAAGAAGGTATAATATTCCATGTCCATATTGGAAGAAGCAGAGCAAGTGCTAAAAATTACAGGATTTTCACAAAGTTGATCATGGGATGATATCTCACAAACCGCGTGACCTTTGTATCGCTGGAAAATTAGGAGAGTAACTTCGTGATTTTTAAAAGGCAGACATCAGACAGTTGCAACTAATGATGCTTTTTTGGGGGAGATATCAATTCTCAGCGGAGTCCCTCATGGAAGTGTACTATGACCACCACTGTTTATGGTGGCTCTCAGACATGCCTGCAGTCGTACAGTCACCCACTCTCACCATACAAAAGTACCAGAAGGAGTCAAGGACCCTGATGACATTCTAAAACTGCAGGAGGACCTGAATGCAATATACAAGTGGGCTGATGAAGATAACATGCCGTTCAATGCTGAAAAGTTTCAAACACTCCACTGTGGACCCACAAATAGACTACAATCGGAATACACAGGACCAAAGAGTTGTGCAATCCCAGAGTCAAAATCGATGCGTGACCTGGGAAGGAATAATGATGCGACGTTTCATGCGCATATTTTCAAGATGGGAACACTATGAAGGCGAGTAACTGAATGAGTTCTGAGATCATTTACAACCAGAAAAAGGACACCATGTAATTCCAATGGAGAACTTTCGTTCTCAATCGTCAGGATTACTGCTCCCACCTGTGGTCACCGCTTTCAGTCTGGCATCAAAACTCGAGGCAGTCCAACACCACTACACTAAGAAGATTGAGCTGGTGCGACAGAACAGCTACTGTGAGAAGCTAAAGGAAATGAAGCTCTATTCCTAGAGAGAAAACATGAAAGATATGCAGTTATGTATTTATATATATATGGGAGCTTCTGAAAAGACTAGCTCTCAACTTTGGAAATGAAAGCCATATCAACCATCGAACTGGACGGCGCAGCATACTACCAAAGCTACCGGCTTCTCCATCTAGAATAACGACTCAGTACTGTACCAACATGAGTTCCAAAGATCCACAATTATTCAACATTCTGTGAAACAGCCTCAGATATTTGTGAAGTGTAAAGATGGAAGTTTTCAAAGAACTTCTGGACAAAATTTTACCTGAGATACCAGATGAACCCATATCGCGACTGGTGACACAAAGAAGAGCAGTTCCGTTCCACTCGTTAATTCATCAAAAGCAATACAAGAAAGAAATACAATTACACTACAACCAATAAAGCAACAATAAAACATAAAAACATTAATATACATAGATACATGCATACATACATACACACAGGTGTGGCTGTGGCTGTGTGGTGGCACAGACGTGGCTGTGTGGCAAGAAGCTTGCTTCCACACCTCATGGTGCCGAATTCATTCTCACAGTATGGCATCCTCGGCCTGTGTCTTCCTCTATAGTCTCGGGCCGACCAAATCAGTGTTTGTGTGAGTGTGTCTATGTGTGTGTGTGTGTATATGTATATGTGTGAGTATAAGTGAGTGTGTGTGTGTGTGTGTGTGTGTGTGTGTGTGACTGTGTGGTATATGTGTGTGTCTTTGTGGCTCTGTTTGAGTGTGTGTGTATGTATCTTTGTGGCTGTGTTCGTCAATCGCCTCCGCTTGATAACTGGTGTTGGTGAGTTTACGTCTCCTTAGCCTAGTAGTTCGATAAAAGGTACCGATAGAATAAGTACTAGCCTTTTAAAAAATAAGTACTGAAATCGATTTTTTTGTCTAAAATTCTTTAAGGCAAGACCTCAACTTGACTGCAGTCCAATGACTGAAAAAAGAAAGATAAAGATAACATACATGGTATTCGGGCTGAAAATTACAGCATAAAAGAGAAGTAAACACAGCACCCCATCCAAGAATGAATGTATTTTTAAAAAATGAAAAAAAAATCAGCTAGATTACGGCTAGGAGATAACAGTTTACTCAAAGTAGCCACCCTCAGTTTCCGCCATGGCCTCAAGACTGCTCCGGGAACTGGTGCATGCGTCCCTCATTATGTCCTCTGGAAGATCTTCGAAAACATTCTTGATCTTGGCGACCAGCTCAGCCTTGGTGTTGCAGACATTTTGATACCTGGCTCATAGCGTAATGATAAAGATAACGTTTTTCGAATATTCAGAAAGCTTCCGGTCGTCCATCTCAATTACAACTTTAATTTTTATGCTTTCCAAAGTCGTTGATGATTGTTCACTAATGCATCGAGTTGTTTCTTGAAAAGAACGAAAGAAAAAATCATCAAACTTAGCCCGGCCCTCCTCTCTGTGTGTGTGTGTGTGTGTGTGTGTGTGTGTGTGTGTGTGTGTGTAGGTGTGTGTGTACATCACAGACAGACAGACAGACAGACAGACAGACAGACAGACAGACTGATAGGCAGACGGACGGACGGACAGAGAGAGAGAGAGAGAGAGAGAGAGAGAGAGAGAGAGAGAGAGAGAGAGATGATTCTTATATAAAGAAGACAAACAACAGGTTAGTTGAAATATTTCTGTCACATATTTGCTAAAGGCAAATACACTGCAGTTACCGTGGAGAAAAATTTTCTCTCATGGTAAAAAGGTGTGAAAACACGCAGTTCGTTCAGTATCGCCATCTCTCGGGAATCTCAGACATCGATGTTTCGAGTTTATTGACTCTTGACGATGAGATGAATTGCCTCTCTTAGGTACCTCTCATCGACAAGAGTCAATAAACTCAAAACATTGATTTCTGAGATTCCCCGAGAGATGGCGACACTGATAGAACTGGCTGGTTCCGCGCCTTTTTACCATAAGAGAGATTTTTTCTCCATGGTAACTGCAGTGTATTTGACTTTAGTAGTTGAAATATGTGACAAACATATTTCAACTAACATAAATTGTGAATATATATACATGAATATCGAACAATGAACTATGAGTGATCAATACCGCATTGCTGAATATAATTTCTTTATTTGTGAATTAAGGCTACCATTAGTCTCATGTTAAGAAAAGTAAGAAAATATTGTCTTAACAATTTTTCAAGCCGATCACATTAAGAAAGGTGTTGGCTTCCATTTTGAAAGACAGTTGCATGTAGATCGCGGAGTTTATCGTGAATTCACGTGAATAAAACAATGAATCAATGAATCAAGGGACATTACTCTTAGGTGGCATCTTTTGGATGTTTGTCTCCCTTGGATTTGTCTTTATGGGCAGATTTTTCTGCGTGATCACTTTGTTTGGATAATTTTGCTTTGAGCATGGTGCTCTTATACTTGTGTGCTGAGGTAGGTCGTCATTGGGGCATATTTTTCTTTGTGTGAAGTTTGTGTGTTATGTGTGTTCACGTTTATGAGGGCCGTATTACCGTCGCAGATAGGGGCTATTCTTTGAAGTGCTTCAGTGTAAAATGTTGCTTGTGTATGCAAGGAAAGAAGGTTTCATCCCTCATGTTTAGTATGTTATCAGTTGATTGTATAATGCTTAATTGTTCAGTAATACAGAGTTCACATTTGGTACCCCGTCCTCTGTATCTTTAAGCTTTAGCAATAAATTTCCATTCTATCTGGAGGTTGCTTATTCTACATTCTTTCAATGTCCATACCATATTTGGCAGGGATGGTGCATGTTTTTTTTTTGTTTTTGTCTCTGAATGACGCCATATGTTGCGTATATCATTCCTTGAGCGAGCTGCCTGTCATTCCGATATGCGTCTTTGCTATTCCGTTGGGGTCCGTGATGTTGGCCTTGTATACGAGTCCTTTCTCGAGACAGTTCTTATTTAAACGGCAGCGGTTTGGGGATCTACAATTAGTGTCTTTCAGGGATTTTCTGGTGTGTTTATGTTTATTGTGATTGAGTATTATTGACCCTCTGTTGGGGAGGCAACTATAGTTAACTTTAACAGTATTTCTGTTGAAGATCTTGTGGTATATGTGTGAATGCGGAAAGTGATTGTCTATTAGATTTAGAAATTTCTTAGCTCTGTTAGTAGCTACATTCATACTATAAGGTGGGTTGAACCATAAGATTTTCCTCTACTTGCGTCTTCTTAGTCTATTTATATTTGATTCGATGTAGTATATGCTATTCTTGAAGTTGGACCTTTATAATGTTGTATTATACTATTGGAAGGCTTTTTCACAAGTGTCTTTGTCGACGGATAAATTGGAGGCGCGCCTGCTAATGTTGTTAGCCATTTGTTTAATTACTGCTGGTGGGTGGCTGGAACTTATGTCTATGTACTAGGATTCTTCGTTTTGTTTGTGGTAGGGTTTAAACTTTCCTGTGTTAAGATTGATGTTAATGTCTATGAAGTTGACTTCTTTAAGGTATGTACTAACTGTGGCTCTTAGGCCTAATTGATTAAATATCTTGCGTAATTTTTTCTTATTCTATCCATATCTTTTCTGTTTTTATTGTGTACTATTCCCAGGATATCGTCCCTATATAAACCTATGTTAGCTTCTTTTATTTCTTTTAAAGGGTATCTAGGATATAAAGACCAGGAAAGCTTCACATTGCCATGTCAAATAACACGTCTCCAGTCTTTTTACCCAATAGGAATCGTCATGAAAGAGGAATGATTTCTTTGCGTTCATAATTATTTCTATATCTTTATAGTGACATATGTTTTACTAAATTCAAGTGCCTTCTGAAGCAAAGTTTTTGAGATCGAGGGGTAGAACTCTATGATATCGAATTGTATAAATTTGCATTTGAGTTTATCCTCTATTTTCTTAAACCATTCAATAGTTGCACTACTTCATATCTATTGAGTAAGATTTGAGGGTGCTCTGATATTTCGTATAATATTATCTAATATGATTATTTAATAATTCCTATTTCGCTGTTTGTGGGCTTCATTAATCTACAACTAGGATATTGCGTGAAGTTATTTTTACGGTCCTTCAGAATTATAAAAGTATTTCGTAGGATAAGCTTTTCTACTCTGTCTTCTATTTTGAACTTTGTGGCTAGATTCTTTTCTTCTGCATTAATTGCATCATAAGTAGTGAGGTTTGTTTTCTCGCATGTTTTAGTTATGTTGTCGGTTAGTAATTTGTTGTGCGTTTCGTTGTTTACTTCATAAATATTCTTTGCTTTATCTGCTTTAATAAACACGTTCGTTAGTGTTTGAAAGGTTCGATGTATGTCTGTAATGTGTGTTGGAACTTGCTGGATTTTTGGTTGAATTTCACATTTCTAACTAACTTTATAAGATTGTCTTCAAGTCTTTTTAGGTCTTTAATATGTAATGGGTTTTTATAAGATCTGAAACTGTAATTGTCCTCTGCATGAGGAATGCACGTACCTTTATCGAAAAAATAGGCCTTCTATATATATACGCACGCACACACATATATATGCATGCATATATACCCATATACATGAATCCATACCTATAAAGATGCACATACATATACACATACATACACACGCATATATGCACACATGCACCCACCAAAGACCTATATATCTGCGTGCGGCCATACACGCATACATATATATCACAGCTTACATGTATACATATATATACACATTACCCTAATTTACATACATGTACACATACATGAATACGCATATACGCGCACATGCACATTACTTATGTTGAAATTTCCTCTATCATATCTATTATCATTTATCACTCCACATCATTAACAGAAACATAAGCAGTATCATTCAGTCTGTTATAACGTATCCATAAATACATATATAAAACAGCCAACGGTATATTTTCCCCCTCTGAAGATATTATGCTCAGGGCATACGAATTTAATATTTATTTAATTCACTGGGTATGCTGGGTATTAATTGAAACGGCTGTAAGGGAGGATAGTTGATTTGTTGTTGATAATAAAGAATTATTAACTTCTCAATCTCCATTTTCTTTTCTCTTTTTCTATTGCAATATAAACTATTTGGTTATATATATATATATATATATATATATATATATATATATATATATATATATATATATATATATATATATATATATATTATTTTAAAGAAATCATTTCCCCCAAAATTTTAGGTATTGAACCAATATTTCCTTGGATGACACTATCCCTTCATGAGGCTAACATAACCTCTAATCGAATTTATAGTTATCTAGGCTATAGTAGAAGACACATGTTCAAAGTGCCATGCAGTGGGACTGAACCTGTAACCATGTGGTTCGGAAGCAAACTTCTCTCCACACAGCCGCAAACGAAGACTGTTTCAATTAATCAATATTTCATATGCCTTTATTCGTTGCGTTGTCCATTTTCATGGCAATGGTCACTCGGAGTTAATTCTCTTATCTCCTTTGTATTAGAATTATATAAATGTCTATAAACATGTATAACACACACACACACACACACACACACACACACACACACACACACACACACACACACACACACACACACACACATGAGACGCAGATAAATCTAACAGA